>NW_026961141.1:0-90596 GCF_963924245.1 Chroicocephalus ridibundus
CGCTGAAGAGAATGTTAGCAAAGAGGTAACCGGCACAGCGAAAACAGTACTCAAAGACAGGGAGAGCAAGCTCTCTCTTGGCACTTTGGATGTGGGACATACAGCGAGATGTTTGCTGCTTTTGCGTTTGGCTGTTGGGAGATTTACAGCACAAAGATATCTAGTTGATTTGAAGCAGTTCCGAGAAAGTCTAAACATAATCGCCACTTCTCCCTCCTGGCACTTTCCATGTGGGAGATATAGCAGGATGTATATTGGTTTTGAGGACAACTCAATGGACAGTGTAGGGAGAAAAGTTCCTGGCTCCTTGAATGCCGTTCCTGGAGACACTGCGATCAATGTGGGAGATATGTCAAGATGTGTGTTGGTTTTGAGGACGGCTCTCTGGAGAGTCTTAGCAAAGAGGTCACAGGGATAATCAGAGCAATTCTCAGAGACACTGAGAACAAGCTCGACAATTCCCTCCTGGCACTTTCCCTGTAGGAGATACCGCAAGACGTTTCTGTAGATTGGGCACAGCGCTCTGCAGGGTGTTAGCAGAGACTTTCCCGGGACAGTGAAACCCTATGTCAGAGACACTGAGAAGAAGCCCCAATGTTCCCTCCAGGCACTTTCAGTGTGGGTGCCTTCTCCACGTGGTTCCTGGTTTCCCTGCAGCGCTGAAGAGAATGTTAGCAAAGAGGTAACCGGCACAGCGAAAACAGTACTCAAAGACAGGGAGAGCAAGCTCTCTCTTGGCACTTTGGATGTGGGACATACAGCGAGATGTTTGCTGCTTTTGCGTTTGGCTGTTGGGAGATTTACAGCACAAAGATATCTAGTTGATTTGAAGCAGTTCCGAGAAAGTCTAAACATAATCGCCACTTCTCCCTCCTGGCACTTTCCATGTGGGAGATATAGCAGGATGTATATTGGTTTTGAGGACAACTCAATGGACAGTGTAGGGAGAAAAGTTCCTGGCTCCTTGAATGCCGTTCCTGGAGACACTGCGATCAATGTGGGACATATGTCAAGATGTGTGTTTGTTTTGAGGACGGCTCTCTGGAGAGTCTTAGCAAAGAGGTCACAGGGATAATCAGAGCAATTCTCAGAGACACTGAGAACAAGATGGACAGTTCCCTCCTGGCACTTTCCCTGTAGGAGATACCGCAAGACGTTTCTGTAGATTGGGCACAGCGCTCTGCAGGGTGTTAGCAGAGACTTTCCCGGGACAGTGAAACCCTATGTCAGAGACACTGAGAAGAAGCCCCAATGTTCCCTCCAGGCACTTTCAGTGTGGGTGCCTTCTCCACGTGGTTCCTGGTTTCCCTGCAGCGCTGAAGAGAATGTTAGCAAAGAGGTAACCGGGACAGTGAAAACAGTACTCAAAGAGAGGGAGAGCAAGCTCTCTCTTGGCACTTTGGATGTGGGACATACAGCGAGATGTTTGCTGCTTTTGCGTTTGGCTGTTGGGAGATTTACAGCACAAAGATATCTAGTTGATTTGAAGCAGTTCCGAGAAAGTCTAAACATAATCGCCACTTCTCCCTCCTGGCACTTTCCATGTGGGAGATATAGCAGGATGTATATTGGTTTTGAGGACAACTCAATGGACAGTGTAGGGAGAAAAGTTCCTGGCTCCTTGAATGCCGTTCCTGGAGACACTGCGATCAATGTGGGAGATATGTCAAGATGTGTGTTGGTTTTGAGGACGGCTCTCTGGAGAGTCTTAGCAAAGAGGTCACAGGGATAATCAGAGCAATTCTCAGAGACACTGAGAACAAGATGGACAGTTCCCTCCTGGCACTTTCCCTGTAGGAGATACCGCAAGACGTTTCTGTAGATTGGGCACAGCGCTCTGCAGGGTGTTAGCAGAGACTTTCCCGGGACAGTGAAACCCTATGTCAGAGACACTGAGAAGAAGCCCCAATGTTCCCTCCAGGCACTTTCAGTGTGGGTGCCTTCTCCACGTGGTTCCTGGTTTCCCTGCAGCGCTGAAGAGAATGTTAGCAAAGAGGTAACCGGGACAGTGAAAACAGTACTCAAAGACAGGGAGAGCAAGCTCTCTCTTGGCACTTTGGATGTGGGACATACAGCGAGATGTTTGCTGCTTTTGCGTTTGGCTGTTGGGAGATTTACAGCACAAAGATATCTAGTTGATTTGAAGCAGTTCCGAGAAAGTCTAAACATAATCGCCACTTCTCCCTCCTGGCACTTTCCATGTGGGAGATATAGCAGGATGTATATTGGTTTTGAGGACAACTCAATGGACAGTGTAGGGAGAAAAGTTCCTGGCTCCTTGAATGCCGTTCCTGGAGACACTGCGATCAATGTGGGAGATATGTCAAGATGTGTGTTGGTTTTGAGGACGGCTCTCTGGAGAGTCTTAGCAAAGAGGTCACAGGGATAATCAGAGCAATTCTCAGAGACACTGAGAACAAGATGGACAGTTCCCTCCTGGCACTTTCCCTGTAGGAGATACCGCAAGACGTTTCTGTAGATTGGGCACAGCGCTCTGCAGGGTGTTAGCAGAGACTTTCCCGGGACAGTGAAACCCTATGTCAGAGACACTGAGAAGAAGCCCCAATGTTCCCTCCAGGCACTTTCAGTGTGGGTGCCTTCTCCACGTGGTTCCTGGTTTCCCTGCAGCGCTGAAGAGAATGTTAGCAAAGAGGTAACCGGCACAGCGAAAACAGTACTCAAAGACAGGGAGAGCAAGCTCTCTCTTGGCACTTTGGATGTGGGACATACAGCGAGATGTTTGCTGCTTTTGCGTTTGGCTGTTGGGAGATTTACAGCACAAAGATATCTAGTTGATTTGAAGCAGTTCCGAGAAAGTCTAAACATAATCGCCACTTCTCCCTCCTGGCACTTTCCATGTGGGAGATATAGCAGGATGTATATTGGTTTTGAGGACAACTCAATGGACAGTGTAGGGAGAAAAGTTCCTGGCTCCTTGAATGCCGTTCCTGGAGACACTGCGATCAATGTGGGAGATATGTCAAGATGTGTGTTGGTTTTGAGGACGGCTCTCTGGAGAGTCTTAGCAAAGAGGTCACAGGGATAATCAGAGCAATTCTCAGAGACACTGAGAACAAGCTCGACAATTCCCTCCTGGCACTTTCCCTGTAGGAGATACCGCAAGACGTTTCTGTAGATTGGGCACAGCGCTCTGCAGGGTGTTAGCAGAGACTTTCCCGGGACAGTGAAACCCTATGTCAGAGACACTGAGAAGAAGCCCCAATGTTCCCTCCAGGCACTTTCAGTGTGGGTGCCTTCTCCACGTGGTTCCTGGTTTCCCTGCAGCGCTGAAGAGAATGTTAGCAAAGAGGTAACCGGCACAGCGAAAACAGTACTCAAAGACAGGGAGAGCAAGCTCTCTCTTGGCACTTTGGATGTGGGACATACAGCGAGATGTTTGCTGCTTTTGCGTTTGGCTGTTGGGAGATTTACAGCACAAAGATATCTAGTTGATTTGAAGCAGTTCCGAGAAAGTCTAAACATAATCGCCACTTCTCCCTCCTGGCACTTTCCATGTGGGAGATATAGCAGGATGTATATTGGTTTTGAGGACAACTCAATGGACAGTGTAGGGAGAAAAGTTCCTGGCTCCTTGAATGCCGTTCCTGGAGACACTGCGATCAATGTGGGAGATATGTCAAGATGTGTGTTGGTTTTGAGGACGGCTCTCTGGAGAGTCTTAGCAAAGAGGTCACAGGGATAATCAGAGCAATTCTCAGAGACACTGAGAACAAGCTCGACAATTCCCTCCTGGCACTTTCCCTGTAGGAGATACCGCAAGACGTTTCTGTAGATTGGGCACAGCGCTCTGCAGGGTGTTAGCAGAGACTTTCCCGGGACAGTGAAACCCTATGTCAGAGACACTGAGAAGAAGCCCCAATGTTCCCTCCAGGCACTTTCAGTGTGGGTGCCTTCTCCACGTGGTTCCTGGTTTCCCTGCAGCGCTGAAGAGAATGTTAGCAAAGAGGTAACCGGCACAGCGAAAACAGTACTCAAAGACAGGGAGAGCAAGCTCTCTCTTGGCACTTTGGATGTGGGACATACAGCGAGATGTTTGCTGCTTTTGCGTTTGGCTGTTGGGAGATTTACAGCACAAAGATATCTAGTTGATTTGAAGCAGTTCCGAGAAAGTCTAAACATAATCGCCACTTCTCCCTCCTGGCACTTTCCATGTGGGAGATATAGCAGGATGTATATTGGTTTTGAGGACAACTCAATGGACAGTGTAGGGAGAAAAGTTCCTGGCTCCTTGAATGCCGTTCCTGGAGACACTGCGATCAATGTGGGACATATGTCAAGATGTGTGTTTGTTTTGAGGACGGCTCTCTGGAGAGTCTTAGCAAAGAGGTCACAGGGATAATCAGAGCAATTCTCAGAGACACTGAGAACAAGATGGACAGTTCCCTCCTGGCACTTTCCCTGTAGGAGATACCGCAAGACGTTTCTGTAGATTGGGCACAGCGCTCTGCAGGGTGTTAGCAGAGACTTTCCCGGGACAGTGAAACCCTATGTCAGAGACACTGAGAAGAAGCCCCAATGTTCCCTCCAGGCACTTTCAGTGTGGGTGCCTTCTCCACGTGGTTCCTGGTTTCCCTGCAGCGCTGAAGAGAATGTTAGCAAAGAGGTAACCGGGACAGTGAAAACAGTACTCAAAGAGAGGGAGAGCAAGCTCTCTCTTGGCACTTTGGATGTGGGACATACAGCGAGATGTTTGCTGCTTTTGCGTTTGGCTGTTGGGAGATTTACAGCACAAAGATATCTAGTTGATTTGAAGCAGTTCCGAGAAAGTCTAAACATAATCGCCACTTCTCCCTCCTGGCACTTTCCATGTGGGAGATATAGCAGGATGTATATTGGTTTTGAGGACAACTCAATGGACAGTGTAGGGAGAAAAGTTCCTGGCTCCTTGAATGCCGTTCCTGGAGACACTGCGATCAATGTGGGAGATATGTCAAGATGTGTGTTGGTTTTGAGGACGGCTCTCTGGAGAGTCTTAGCAAAGAGGTCACAGGGATAATCAGAGCAATTCTCAGAGACACTGAGAACAAGATGGACAGTTCCCTCCTGGCACTTTCCCTGTAGGAGATACCGCAAGACGTTTCTGTAGATTGGGCACAGCGCTCTGCAGGGTGTTAGCAGAGACTTTCCCGGGACAGTGAAACCCTATGTCAGAGACACTGAGAAGAAGCCCCAATGTTCCCTCCAGGCACTTTCAGTGTGGGTGCCTTCTCCACGTGGTTCCTGGTTTCCCTGCAGCGCTGAAGAGAATGTTAGCAAAGAGGTAACCGGCACAGCGAAAACAGTACTCAAAGACAGGGAGAGCAAGCTCTCTCTTGGCACTTTGGATGTGGGACATACAGCGAGATGTTTGCTGCTTTTGCGTTTGGCTGTTGGGAGATTTACAGCACAAAGATATCTAGTTGATTTGAAGCAGTTCCGAGAAAGTCTAAACATAATCGCCACTTCTCCCTCCTGGCACTTTCCATGTGGGAGATATAGCAGGATGTATATTGGTTTTGAGGACAACTCAATGGACAGTGTAGGGAGAAAAGTTCCTGGCTCCTTGAATGCCGTTCCTGGAGACACTGCGATCAATGTGGGACATATGTCAAGATGTGTGTTTGTTTTGAGGACGGCTCTCTGGAGAGTCTTAGCAAAGAGGTCACAGGGATAATCAGAGCAATTCTCAGAGACACTGAGAACAAGATGGACAATTCCCTCCTGGCACTTTCCCTGTAGGAGATACCGCAAGACGTTTCTGTAGATTGGGCACAGCGCTCTGCAGGGTGTTAGCAGAGACTTTCCCGGGACAGTGAAACCCTATGTCAGAGACACTGAGAAGAAGCCCCAATGTTCCCTCCAGGCACTTTCAGTGTGGGTGCCTTCTCCACGTGGTTCCTGGTTTCCCTGCAGCGCTGAAGAGAATGTTAGCAAAGAGGTAACCGGCACAGCGAAAACAGTACTCAAAGACAGGGAGAGCAAGCTCTCTCTTGGCACTTTGGATGTGGGACATACAGCGAGATGTTTGCTGCTTTTGCGTTTGGCTGTTGGGAGATTTACAGCACAAAGATATCTAGTTGATTTGAAGCAGTTCCGAGAAAGTCTAAACATAATCGCCACTTCTCCCTCCTGGCACTTTCCATGTGGGAGATATAGCAGGATGTATATTGGTTTTGAGGACAACTCAATGGACAGTGTAGGGAGAAAAGTTCCTGGCTCCTTGAATGCCGTTCCTGGAGACACTGCGATCAATGAGGGAGATATGTCAAGATGTGTGTTGGTTTTGAGGACGGCTCTCTGGAGAGTCTTAGCAAAGAGGTCACAGGGATAATCAGAGCAATTCTCAGAGACACTGAGAACAAGATGGACAGTTCCCTCCTGGCACTTTCCCTGTAGGAGATACCGCAAGACGTTTCTGTAGATTGGGCACAGCGCTCTGCAGGGTGTTAGCAGAGACTTTCCCGGGACAGTGAAACCCTATGTCAGAGACACTGAGAAGAAGCCCCAAGTTCCCTCCAGGCACTTTCAGTGTGGGTGCCTTCTCCACGTGGTTCCTGGTTTCCCTGCAGCGCTGAAGAGAATGTTAGCAAAGAGGTAACCGGGACAGCGAAAACAGTACTCAAAGAGAGGGAGAGCAAGCTCTCTCTTGGCACTTTGGATGTGGGACATACAGCGAGATGTTTGCTGCTTTTGCGTTTGGCTGTTGGGAGATTTACAGCACAAAGATATCTAGTTGATTTGAAGCAGTTCCGAGAAAGTCTAAACATAATCGCCACTTCTCCCTCCTGGCACTTTCCATGTGGGAGATATAGCAGGATGTATATTGGTTTTGAGGACAACTCAATGGACAGTGTAGGGAGAAAAGTTCCTGGCTCCTTGAATGCCGTTCCTGGAGACACTGCGATCAATGAGGGAGATATGTCAAGATGTGTGTTGGTTTTGAGGACGGCTCTCTGGAGAGTCTTAGCAAAGAGGTCACAGGGATAATCAGAGCAATTCTCAGAGACACTGAGAACAAGCTCGACAATTCCCTCCTGGCACTTTCCCTGTAGGAGATACCGCAAGACGTTTCTGTAGATTGGGCACAGCGCTCTGCAGGGTGTTAGCAGAGACTTTCCCGGGACAGTGAAACCCTATGTCAGAGACACTGAGAAGAAGCCCCAATGTTCCCTCCAGGCACTTTCAGTGTGGGTGCCTTCTCCACGTGGTTCCTGGTTTCCCTGCAGCGCTGAAGAGAATGTTAGCAAAGAGGTAACCGGCACAGCGAAAACAGTACTCAAAGACAGGGAGAGCAAGCTCTCTCTTGGCACTTTGGATGTGGGACATACAGCGAGATGTTTGCTGCTTTTGCGTTTGGCTGTTGGGAGATTTACAGCACAAAGATATCTAGTTGATTTGAAGCAGTTCCGAGAAAGTCTAAACATAATCGCCACTTCTCCCTCCTGGCACTTTCCATGTGGGAGATATAGCAGGATGTATATTGGTTTTGAGGACAACTCAATGGACAGTGTAGGGAGAAAAGTTCCTGGCTCCTTGAATGCCGTTCCTGGAGACACTGCGATCAATGAGGGAGATATGTCAAGATGTGTGTTGGTTTTGAGGACGGCTCTCTGGAGAGTCTTAGCAAAGAGGTCACAGGGATAATCAGAGCAATTCTCAGAGACACTGAGAACAAGCTCGACAATTCCCTCCTGGCACTTTCCCTGTAGGAGATACCGCAAGACGTTTCTGTAGATTGGGCACAGCGCTCTGCAGGGTGTTAGCAGAGACTTTCCCGGGACAGTGAAACCCTATGTCAGAGACACTGAGAAGAAGCCCCAATGTTCCCTCCAGGCACTTTCAGTGTGGGTGCCTTCTCCACGTGGTTCCTGGTTTCCCTGCAGCGCTGAAGAGAATGTTAGCAAAGAGGTAACCGGCACAGCGAAAACAGTACTCAAAGACAGGGAGAGCAAGCTCTCTCTTGGCACTTTGGATGTGGGACATACAGCGAGATGTTTGCTGCTTTTGCGTTTGGCTGTTGGGAGATTTACAGCACAAAGATATCTAGTTGATTTGAAGCAGTTCCGAGAAAGTCTAAACATAATCGCCACTTCTCCCTCCTGGCACTTTCCATGTGGGAGATATAGCAGGATGTATATTGGTTTTGAGGACAACTCAATGGACAGTGTAGGGAGAAAAGTTCCTGGCTCCTTGAATGCCGTTCCTGGAGACACTGCGATCAATGAGGGAGATATGTCAAGATGTGTGTTTGTTTTGAGGACGGCTCTCTGGAGAGTCTTAGCAAAGAGGTCACAGGGATAATCAGAGCAATTCTCAGAGACACTGAGAACAAGATGGACAGTTCCCTCCTGGCACTTTCCCTGTAGGAGATACCGCAAGACGTTTCTGTAGATTGGGCACAGCGCTCTGCAGGGTGTTAGCAGAGACTTTCCCGGGACAGTGAAACCCTATGTCAGAGACACTGAGAAGAAGCCCCAATGTTCCCTCCAGGCACTTTCAGTGTGGGTGCCTTCTCCACGTGGTTCCTGGTTTCCCTGCAGCGCTGAAGAGAATGTTAGCAAAGAGGTAACCGGCACAGCGAAAACAGTACTCAAAGACAGGGAGAGCAAGCTCTCTCTTGGCACTTTGGATGTGGGACATACAGCGAGATGTTTGCTGCTTTTGCGTTTGGCTGTTGGGAGATTTACAGCACAAAGATATCTAGTTGATTTGAAGCAGTTCCGAGAAAGTCTAAACATAATCGCCACTTCTCCCTCCTGGCACTTTCCATGTGGGAGATATAGCAGGATGTATATTGGTTTTGAGGACAACTCAATGGACAGTGTAGGGAGAAAAGTTCCTGGCTCCTTGAATGCCGTTCCTGGAGACACTGCGATCAATGTGGGAGATATGTCAAGATGTGTGTTGGTTTTGAGGACGGCTCTCTGGAGAGTCTTAGCAAAGAGGTCACAGGGATAATCAGAGCAATTCTCAGAGACACTGAGAACAAGATGGACAGTTCCCTCCTGGCACTTTCCCTGTAGGAGATACCGCAAGACGTTTCTGTAGATTGGGCACAGCGCTCTGCAGGGTGTTAGCAGAGACTTTCCCGGGACAGTGAAACCCTATGTCAGAGACACTGAGAAGAAGCCCCAATGTTCCCTCCAGGCACTTTCAGTGTGGGTGCCTTCTCCACGTGGTTCCTGGTTTCCCTGCAGCGCTGAAGAGAATGTTAGCAAAGAGGTAACCGGCACAGCGAAAACAGTACTCAAAGACAGGGAGAGCAAGCTCTCTCTTGGCACTTTGGATGTGGGACATACAGCGAGATGTTTGCTGCTTTTGCGTTTGGCTGTTGGGAGATTTACAGCACAAAGATATCTAGTTGATTTGAAGCAGTTCCGAGAAAGTCTAAACATAATCGCCACTTCTCCCTCCTGGCACTTTCCATGTGGGAGATATAGCAGGATGTATATTGGTTTTGAGGACAACTCAATGGACAGTGTAGGGAGAAAAGTTCCTGGCTCCTTGAATGCCGTTCCTGGAGACACTGCGATCAATGTGGGAGATATGTCAAGATGTGTGTTGGTTTTGAGGACGGCTCTCTGGAGAGTCTTAGCAAAGAGGTCACAGGGATAATCAGAGCAATTCTCAGAGACACTGAGAACAAGATGGACAGTTCCCTCCTGGCACTTTCCCTGTAGGAGATACCGCAAGACGTTTCTGTAGATTGGGCACAGCGCTCTGCAGGGTGTTAGCAGAGACTTTCCCGGGACAGTGAAACCCTATGTCAGAGACACTGAGAAGAAGCCCCAATGTTCCCTCCAGGCACTTTCAGTGTGGGTGCATTCTCCACGTGGTTCCTGGTTTCCCTGCAGCGCTGAAGAGAATGTTAGCAAAGAGGTAACCGGCACAGCGAAAACAGTACTCAAAGACAGGGAGAGCAAGCTCTCTCTTGGCACTTTGGATGTGGGACATACAGCGAGATGTTTGCTGCTTTTGCGTTTGGCTGTTGGGAGATTTACAGCACAAAGATATCTAGTTGATTTGAAGCAGTTCCGAGAAAGTCTAAACATAATCGCCACTTCTCCCTCCTGGCACTTTCCATGTGGGAGATATAGCAGGATGTATATTGGTTTTGAGGACAACTCAATGGACAGTGTAGGGAGAAAAGTTCCTGGCTCCTTGAATGCCGTTCCTGGAGACACTGCGATCAATGAGGGAGATATGTCAAGATGTGTGTTGGTTTTGAGGACGGCTCTCTGGAGAGTCTTAGCAAAGAGGTCACAGGGATAATCAGAGCAATTCTCAGAGACACTGAGAACAAGATGGACAGTTCCCTCCTGGCACTTTCCCTGTAGGAGATACCGCAAGACGTTTCTGTAGATTGGGCACAGCGCTCTGCAGGGTGTTAGCAGAGACTTTCCCGGGACAGTGAAACCCTATGTCAGAGACACTGAGAAGAAGCCCCAATGTTCCCTCCAGGCACTTTCAGTGTGGGTGCCTTCTCCACGTGGTTCCTGGTTTCCCTGCAGCGCTGAAGAGAATGTTAGCAAAGAGGTAACCGGGACAGCGAAAACAGTACTCAAAGAGAGGGAGAGCAAGCTCTCTCTTGGCACTTTGGATGTGGGACATACAGCGAGATGTTTGCTGCTTTTGCGTTTGGCTGTTGGGAGATTTACAGCACAAAGATATCTAGTTGATTTGAAGCAGTTCCGAGAAAGTCTAAACATAATCGCCACTTCTCCCTCCTGGCACTTTCCATGTGGGAGATATAGCAGGATGTATATTGGTTTTGAGGACAACTCAATGGACAGTGTAGGGAGAAAAGTTCCTGGCTCCTTGAATGCCGTTCCTGGAGACACTGCGATCAATGAGGGAGATATGTCAAGATGTGTGTTGGTTTTGAGGACGGCTCTCTGGAGAGTCTTAGCAAAGAGGTCACAGGGATAATCAGAGCAATTCTCAGAGACACTGAGAACAAGCTCGACAATTCCCTCCTGGCACTTTCCCTGTAGGAGATACCGCAAGACGTTTCTGTAGATTGGGCACAGCGCTCTGCAGGGTGTTAGCAGAGACTTTCCCGGGACAGTGAAACCCTATGTCAGAGACACTGAGAAGAAGCCCCAATGTTCCCTCCAGGCACTTTCAGTGTGGGTGCCTTCTCCACGTGGTTCCTGGTTTCCCTGCAGCGCTGAAGAGAATGTTAGCAAAGAGGTAACCGGCACAGCGAAAACAGTACTCAAAGACAGGGAGAGCAAGCTCTCTCTTGGCACTTTGGATGTGGGACATACAGCGAGATGTTTGCTGCTTTTGCGTTTGGCTGTTGGGAGATTTACAGCACAAAGATATCTAGTTGATTTGAAGCAGTTCCGAGAAAGTCTAAACATAATCGCCACTTCTCCCTCCTGGCACTTTCCATGTGGGAGATATAGCAGGATGTATATTGGTTTTGAGGACAACTCAATGGACAGTGTAGGGAGAAAAGTTCCTGGCTCCTTGAATGCCGTTCCTGGAGACACTGCGATCAATGAGGGAGATATGTCAAGATGTGTGTTGGTTTTGAGGACGGCTCTCTGGAGAGTCTTAGCAAAGAGGTCACAGGGATAATCAGAGCAATTCTCAGAGACACTGAGAACAAGCTCGACAATTCCCTCCTGGCACTTTCCCTGTAGGAGATACCGCAAGACGTTTCTGTAGATTGGGCACAGCGCTCTGCAGGGTGTTAGCAGAGACTTTCCCGGGACAGTGAAACCCTATGTCAGAGACACTGAGAAGAAGCCCCAATGTTCCCTCCAGGCACTTTCAGTGTGGGTGCCTTCTCCACGTGGTTCCTGGTTTCCCTGCAGCGCTGAAGAGAATGTTAGCAAAGAGGTAACCGGCACAGCGAAAACAGTACTCAAAGACAGGGAGAGCAAGCTCTCTCTTGGCACTTTGGATGTGGGACATACAGCGAGATGTTTGCTGCTTTTGCGTTTGGCTGTTGGGAGATTTACAGCACAAAGATATCTAGTTGATTTGAAGCAGTTCCGAGAAAGTCTAAACATAATCGCCACTTCTCCCTCCTGGCACTTTCCATGTGGGAGATATAGCAGGATGTATATTGGTTTTGAGGACAACTCAATGGACAGTGTAGGGAGAAAAGTTCCTGGCTCCTTGAATGCCGTTCCTGGAGACACTGCGATCAATGTGGGAGATATGTCAAGATGTGTGTTGGTTTTGAGGACGGCTCTCTGGAGAGTCTTAGCAAAGAGGTCACAGGGATAATCAGAGCAATTCTCAGAGACACTGAGAACAAGATGGACAGTTCCCTCCTGGCACTTTCCCTGTAGGAGATACCGCAAGACGTTTCTGTAGATTGGGCACAGCGCTCTGCAGGGTGTTAGCAGAGACTTTCCCGGGACAGTGAAACCCTATGTCAGAGACACTGAGAAGAAGCCCCAATGTTCCCTCCAGGCACTTTCAGTGTGGGTGCCTTCTCCACGTGGTTCCTGGTTTCCCTGCAGCGCTGAAGAGAATGTTAGCAAAGAGGTAACCGGCACAGCGAAAACAGTACTCAAAGACAGGGAGAGCAAGCTCTCTCTTGGCACTTTGGATGTGGGACATACAGCGAGATGTTTGCTGCTTTTGCGTTTGGCTGTTGGGAGATTTACAGCACAAAGATATCTAGTTGATTTGAAGCAGTTCCGAGAAAGTCTAAACATAATCGCCACTTCTCCCTCCTGGCACTTTCCATGTGGGAGATATAGCAGGATGTATATTGGTTTTGAGGACAACTCAATGGACAGTGTAGGGAGAAAAGTTCCTGGCTCCTTGAATGCCGTTCCTGGAGACACTGCGATCAATGTGGGAGATATGTCAAGATGTGTGTTGGTTTTGAGGACGGCTCTCTGGAGAGTCTTAGCAAAGAGGTCACAGGGATAATCAGAGCAATTCTCAGAGACACTGAGAACAAGATGGACAGTTCCCTCCTGGCACTTTCCCTGTAGGAGATACCGCAAGACGTTTCTGTAGATTGGGCACAGCGCTCTGCAGGGTGTTAGCAGAGACTTTCCCGGGACAGTGAAACCCTATGTCAGAGACACTGAGAAGAAGCCCCAATGTTCCCTCCAGGCACTTTCAGTGTGGGTGCCTTCTCCACGTGGTTCCTGCTTTCACTGCAGCGCTGAAGAGAATGTTAGCAAAGAGGTAACCGGGACAGCGAAAACAGTACTCAAAGACAGGGAGAGCAAGCTCTCTCTTGGCACTTTGGATGTGGGACATACAGCGAGATGTTTGCTGCTTTTGCGTTTGGCTGTTGGGAGATTTACAGCACAAAGATATCTAGTTGATTTGAAGCAGTTCCGAGAAAGTCTAAACATAATCGCCACTTCTCCCTCCTGGCACTTTCCATGTGGGAGATATAGCAGGATGTATATTGGTTTTGAGGACAACTCAATGGACAGTGTAGGGAGAAAAGTTCCTGGCTCCTTGAATGCCGTTCCTGGAGACACTGCGATCAATGTGGGAGATATGTCAAGATGTGTGTTGGTTTTGAGGACGGCTCTCTGGAGAGTCTTAGCAAAGAGGTCACAGGGATAATCAGAGCAATTCTCAGAGACACTGAGAACAAGATGGACAGTTCCCTCCTGGCACTTTCCCTGTAGGAGATACCGCAAGACGTTTCTGTAGATTGGGCACAGCGCTCTGCAGGGTGTTAGCAGAGACTTTCCCGGGACAGTGAAACCCTATGTCAGAGACACTGAGAAGAAGCCCCAATGTTCCCTCCAGGCACTTTCAGTGTGGGTGCCTTCTCCACGTGGTTCCTGGTTTCCCTGCAGCGCTGAAGAGAATGTTAGCAAAGAGGTAACCGGCACAGCGAAAACAGTACTCAAAGACAGGGAGAGCAAGCTCTCTCTTGGCACTTTGGATGTGGGACATACAGCGAGATGTTTGCTGCTTTTGCGTTTGGCTGTTGGGAGATTTACAGCACAAAGATATCTAGTTGATTTGAAGCAGTTCCGAGAAAGTCTAAACATAATCGCCACTTCTCCCTCCTGGCACTTTCCATGTGGGAGATATAGCAGGATGTATATTGGTTTTGAGGACAACTCAATGGACAGTGTAGGGAGAAAAGTTCCTGGCTCCTTGAATGCCGTTCCTGGAGACACTGCGATCAATGTGGGAGATATGTCAAGATGTGTGTTGGTTTTGAGGACGGCTCTCTGGAGAGTCTTAGCAAAGAGGTCACAGGGATAATCAGAGCAATTCTCAGAGACACTGAGAACAAGATGGACAGTTCCCTCCTGGCACTTTCCCTGTAGGAGATACCGCAAGACGTTTCTGTAGATTGGGCACAGCGCTCTGCAGGGTGTTAGCAGAGACTTTCCCGGGACAGTGAAACCCTATGTCAGAGACACTGAGAAGAAGCCCCAATGTTCCCTCCAGGCACTTTCAGTGTGGGTGCCTTCTCCACGTGGTTCCTGGTTTCCCTGCAGCGCTGAAGAGAATGTTAGCAAAGAGGTAACCGGCACAGCGAAAACAGTACTCAAAGACAGGGAGAGCAAGCTCTCTCTTGGCACTTTGGATGTGGGACATACAGCGAGATGTTTGCTGCTTTTGCGTTTGGCTGTTGGGAGATTTACAGCACAAAGATATCTAGTTGATTTGAAGCAGTTCCGAGGAAGTCTAAACATAATCGCCACTTCTCCCTCCTGGCACTTTCCATGTGGGAGATATAGCAGGATGTATATTGGTTTTGAGGACAACTCAATGGACAGTGTAGGGAGAAAAGTTCCTGGCTCCTTGAATGCCGTTCCTGGAGACACTGCGATCAATGAGGGAGATATGTCAAGATGTGTGTTGGTTTTGAGGACGGCTCTCTGGAGAGTCTTAGCAAAGAGGTCACAGGGATAATCAGAGCAATTCTCAGAGACACTGAGAACAAGATGGACAGTTCCCTCCTGGCACTTTCCCTGTAGGAGATACCGCAAGACGTTTCTGTAGATTGGGCACAGCGCTCTGCAGGGTGTTAGCAGAGACTTTCCCGGGACAGTGAAACCCTATGTCAGAGACACTGAGAAGAAGCCCCAATGTTCCCTCCAGGCACTTTCAGTGTGGGTGCCTTCTCCACGTGGTTCCTGGTTTCCCTGCAGCGCTGAAGAGAATGTTAGCAAAGAGGTAACCGGCACAGCGAAAACAGTACTCAAAGACAGGGAGAGCAAGCTCTCTCTTGGCACTTTGGATGTGGGACATACAGCGAGATGTTTGCTGCTTTTGCGTTTGGCTGTTGGGAGATTTACAGCACAAAGATATCTAGTTGATTTGAAGCAGTTCCGAGAAAGTCTAAACATAATCGCCACTTCTCCCTCCTGGCACTTTCCATGTGGGAGATATAGCAGGATGTATATTGGTTTTGAGGACAACTCAATGGACAGTGTAGGGAGAAAAGTTCCTGGCTCCTTGAATGCCGTTCCTGGAGACACTGCGATCAATGTGGGAGATATGTCAAGATGTGTGTTGGTTTTGAGGACGGCTCTCTGGAGAGTCTTAGCAAAGAGGTCACAGGGATAATCAGAGCAATTCTCAGAGACACTGAGAACAAGATGGACAGTTCCCTCCTGGCACTTTCCCTGTAGGAGATACCGCAAGACGTTTCTGTAGATTGGGCACAGCGCTCTGCAGGGTGTTAGCAGAGACTTTCCCGGGACAGTGAAACCCTATGTCAGAGACACTGAGAAGAAGCCCCAATGTTCCCTCCAGGCACTTTCAGTGTGGGTGCCTTCTCCACGTGGTTCCTGGTTTCCCTGCAGCGCTGAAGAGAATGTTAGCAAAGAGGTAACCGGCACAGCGAAAACAGTACTCAAAGACAGGGAGAGCAAGCTCTCTCTTGGCACTTTGGATGTGGGACATACAGCGAGATGTTTGCTGCTTTTGCGTTTGGCTGTTGGGAGATTTACAGCACAAAGATATCTAGTTGATTTGAAGCAGTTCCGAGAAAGTCTAAACATAATCGCCACTTCTCCCTCCTGGCACTTTCCATGTGGGAGATATAGCAGGATGTATATTGGTTTTGAGGACAACTCAATGGACAGTGTAGGGAGAAAAGTTCCTGGCTCCTTGAATGCCGTTCCTGGAGACACTGCGATCAATGTGGGAGATATGTCAAGATGTGTGTTGGTTTTGAGGACGGCTCTCTGGAGAGTCTTAGCAAAGAGGTCACAGGGATAATCAGAGCAATTCTCAGAGACACTGAGAACAAGATGGACAGTTCCCTCCTGGCACTTTCCCTGTAGGAGATACCGCAAGACGTTTCTGTAGATTGGGCACAGCGCTCTGCAGGGTGTTAGCAGAGACTTTCCCGGGACAGTGAAACCCTATGTCAGAGACACTGAGAAGAAGCCCCAATGTTCCCTCCAGGCACTTTCAGTGTGGGTGCATTCTCCACGTGGTTCCTGGTTTCCCTGCAGCGCTGAAGAGAATGTTAGCAAAGAGGTAACCGGCACAGCGAAAACAGTACTCAAAGACAGGGAGAGCAAGCTCTCTCTTGGCACTTTGGATGTGGGACATACAGCGAGATGTTTGCTGCTTTTGCGTTTGGCTCTTGGGAGATTTACAGCACAAAGATATCTAGTTGATTTGAAGCAGTTCCGAGAAAGTCTAAACATAATCGCCACTTCTCCCTCCTGGCACTTTCCATGTGGGAGATATAGCAGGATGTATATTGGTTTTGAGGACAACTCAATGGACAGTGTAGGGAGAAAAGTTCCTGGCTCCTTGAATGCCGTTCCTGGAGACACTGCGATCAATGAGGGAGATATGTCAAGATGTGTGTTGGTTTTGAGGACGGCTCTCTGGAGAGTCTTAGCAAAGAGGTCACAGGGATAATCAGAGCAATTCTCAGAGACACTGAGAACAAGCTCGACAATTCCCTCCTGGCACTTTCCCTGTAGGAGATACCGCAAGACGTTTCTGTAGATTGGGCACAGCGCTCTGCAGGGTGTTAGCAGAGACTTTCCCGGGACAGTGAAACCCTATGTCAGAGACACTGAGAAGAAGCCCCAATGTTCCCTCCAGGCACTTTCAGTGTGGGTGCCTTCTCCACGTGGTTCCTGGTTTCCCTGCAGCGCTGAAGAGAATGTTAGCAAAGAGGTAACCGGCACAGCGAAAACAGTACTCAAAGACAGGGAGAGCAAGCTCTCTCTTGGCACTTTGGATGTGGGACATACAGCGAGATGTTTGCTGCTTTTGCGTTTGGCTGTTGGGAGATTTACAGCACAAAGATATCTAGTTGATTTGAAGCAGTTCCGAGAAAGTCTAAACATAATCGCCACTTCTCCCTCCTGGCACTTTCCATGTGGGAGATATAGCAGGATGTATATTGGTTTTGAGGACAACTCAATGGACAGTGTAGGGAGAAAAGTTCCTGGCTCCTTGAATGCCGTTCCTGGAGACACTGCGATCAATGAGGGAGATATGTCAAGATGTGTGTTGGTTTTGAGGACGGCTCTCTGGAGAGTCTTAGCAAAGAGGTCACAGGGATAATCAGAGCAATTCTCAGAGACACTGAGAACAAGCTCGACAATTCCCTCCTGGCACTTTCCCTGTAGGAGATACCGCAAGACGTTTCTGTAGATTGGGCACAGCGCTCTGCAGGGTGTTAGCAGAGACTTTCCCGGGACAGTGAAACCCTATGTCAGAGACACTGAGAAGAAGCCCCAATGTTCCCTCCAGGCACTTTCAGTGTGGGTGCCTTCTCCACGTGGTTCCTGGTTTCCCTGCAGCGCTGAAGAGAATGTTAGCAAAGAGGTAACCGGCACAGCGAAAACAGTACTCAAAGACAGGGAGAGCAAGCTCTCTCTTGGCACTTTGGATGTGGGACATACAGCGAGATGTTTGCTGCTTTTGCGTTTGGCTGTTGGGAGATTTACAGCACAAAGATATCTAGTTGATTTGAAGCAGTTCCGAGAAAGTCTAAACATAATCGCCACTTCTCCCTCCTGGCACTTTCCATGTGGGAGATATAGCAGGATGTATATTGGTTTTGAGGACAACTCAATGGACAGTGTAGGGAGAAAAGTTCCTGGCTCCTTGAATGCCGTTCCTGGAGACACTGCGATCAATGAGGGAGATATGTCAAGATGTGTGTTGGTTTTGAGGACGGCTCTCTGGAGAGTCTTAGCAAAGAGGTCACAGGGATAATCAGAGCAATTCTCAGAGACACTGAGAACAAGCTCGACAATTCCCTCCTGGCACTTTCCCTGTAGGAGATACCGCAAGACGTTTCTGTAGATTGGGCACAGCGCTCTGCAGGGTGTTAGCAGAGACTTTCCCGGGACAGTGAAACCCTATGTCAGAGACACTGAGAAGAAGCCCCAATGTTCCCTCCAGGCACTTTCAGTGTGGGTGCCTTCTCCACGTGGTTCCTGGTTTCCCTGCAGCGCTGAAGAGAATGTTAGCAAAGAGGTAACCGGCACAGCGAAAACAGTACTCAAAGACAGGGAGAGCAAGCTCTCTCTTGGCACTTTGGATGTGGGACATACAGCGAGATGTTTGCTGCTTTTGCGTTTGGCTGTTGGGAGATTTACAGCACAAAGATATCTAGTTGATTTGAAGCAGTTCCGAGAAAGTCTAAACATAATCGCCACTTCTCCCTCCTGGCACTTTCCATGTGGGAGATATAGCAGGATGTATATTGGTTTTGAGGACAACTCAATGGACAGTGTAGGGAGAAAAGTTCCTGGCTCCTTGAATGCCGTTCCTGGAGACACTGCGATCAATGAGGGAGATATGTCAAGATGTGTGTTGGTTTTGAGGACGGCTCTCTGGAGAGTCTTAGCAAAGAGGTCACAGGGATAATCAGAGCAATTCTCAGAGACACTGAGAACAAGCTCGACAATTCCCTCCTGGCACTTTCCCTGTAGGAGATACCGCAAGACGTTTCTGTAGATTGGGCACAGCGCTCTGCAGGGTGTTAGCAGAGACTTTCCCGGGACAGTGAAACCCTATGTCAGAGACACTGAGAAGAAGCCCCAATGTTCCCTCCAGGCACTTTCAGTGTGGGTGCCTTCTCCACGTGGTTCCTGGTTTCCCTGCAGCGCTGAAGAGAATGTTAGCAAAGAGGTAACCGGCACAGCGAAAACAGTACTCAAAGACAGGGAGAGCAAGCTCTCTCTTGGCACTTTGGATGTGGGACATACAGCGAGATGTTTGCTGCTTTTGCGTTTGGCTGTTGGGAGATTTACAGCACAAAGATATCTAGTTGATTTGAAGCAGTTCCGAGAAAGTCTAAACATAATCGCCACTTCTCCCTCCTGGCACTTTCCATGTGGGAGATATAGCAGGATGTATATTGGTTTTGAGGACAACTCAATGGACAGTGTAGGGAGAAAAGTTCCTGGCTCCTTGAATGCCGTTCCTGGAGACACTGCGATCAATGAGGGAGATATGTCAAGATGTGTGTTGGTTTTGAGGACGGCTCTCTGGAGAGTCTTAGCAAAGAGGTCACAGGGATAATCAGAGCAATTCTCAGAGACACTGAGAACAAGCTCGACAATTCCCTCCTGGCACTTTCCCTGTAGGAGATACCGCAAGACGTTTCTGTAGATTGGGCACAGCGCTCTGCAGGGTGTTAGCAGAGACTTTCCCGGGACAGTGAAACCCTATGTCAGAGACACTGAGAAGAAGCCCCAATGTTCCCTCCAGGCACTTTCAGTGTGGGTGCCTTCTCCACGTGGTTCCTGGTTTCCCTGCAGCGCTGAAGAGAATGTTAGCAAAGAGGTAACCGGCACAGCGAAAACAGTACTCAAAGACAGGGAGAGCAAGCTCTCTCTTGGCACTTTGGATGTGGGACATACAGCGAGATGTTTGCTGCTTTTGCGTTTGGCTGTTGGGAGATTTACAGCACAAAGATATCTAGTTGATTTGAAGCAGTTCCGAGAAAGTCTAAACATAATCGCCACTTCTCCCTCCTGGCACTTTCCATGTGGGAGATATAGCAGGATGTATATTGGTTTTGAGGACAACTCAATGGACAGTGTAGGGAGAAAAGTTCCTGGCTCCTTGAATGCCGTTCCTGGAGACACTGCGATCAATGTGGGAGATATGTCAAGATGTGTGTTGGTTTTGAGGACGGCTCTCTGGAGAGTCTTAGCAAAGAGGTCACAGGGATAATCAGAGCAATTCTCAGAGACACTGAGAACAAGATGGACAGTTCCCTCCTGGCACTTTCCCTGTAGGAGATACCGCAAGACGTTTCTGTAGATTGGGCACAGCGCTCTGCAGGGTGTTAGCAGAGACTTTCCCGGGACAGTGAAACCCTATGTCAGAGACACTGAGAAGAAGCCCCAATGTTCCCTCCAGGCACTTTCAGTGTGGGTGCCTTCTCCACGTGGTTCCTGGTTTCCCTGCAGCGCTGAAGAGAATGTTAGCAAAGAGGTAACCGGCACAGCGAAAACAGTACTCAAAGACAGGGAGAGCAAGCTCTCTCTTGGCACTTTGGATGTGGGACATACAGCGAGATGTTTGCTGCTTTTGCGTTTGGCTGTTGGGAGATTTACAGCACAAAGATATCTAGTTGATTTGAAGCAGTTCCGAGAAAGTCTAAACATAATCGCCACTTCTCCCTCCTGGCACTTTCCATGTGGGAGATATAGCAGGATGTATATTGGTTTTGAGGACAACTCAATGGACAGTGTAGGGAGAAAAGTTCCTGGCTCCTTGAATGCCGTTCCTGGAGACACTGCGATCAATGTGGGAGATATGTCAAGATGTGTGTTGGTTTTGAGGACGGCTCTCTGGAGAGTCTTAGCAAAGAGGTCACAGGGATAATCAGAGCAATTCTCAGAGACACTGAGAACAAGATGGACAGTTCCCTCCTGGCACTTTCCCTGTAGGAGATACCGCAAGACGTTTCTGTAGATTGGGCACAGCGCTCTGCAGGGTGTTAGCAGAGACTTTCCCGGGACAGTGAAACCCTATGTCAGAGACACTGAGAAGAAGCCCCAATGTTCCCTCCAGGCACTTTCAGTGTGGGTGCCTTCTCCACGTGGTTCCTGGTTTCCCTGCAGCGCTGAAGAGAATGTTAGCAAAGAGGTAACCGGCACAGCGAAAACAGTACTCAAAGACAGGGAGAGCAAGCTCTCTCTTGGCACTTTGGATGTGGGACATACAGCGAGATGTTTGCTGCTTTTGCGTTTGGCTCTTGGGAGATTTACAGCACAAAGATATCTAGTTGATTTGAAGCAGTTCCGAGAAAGTCTAAACATAATCGCCACTTCTCCCTCCTGGCACTTTCCATGTGGGAGATATAGCAGGATGTATATTGGTTTTGAGGACAACTCAATGGACAGTGTAGGGAGAAAAGTTCCTGGCTCCTTGAATGCCGTTCCTGGAGACACTGCGATCAATGAGGGAGATATGTCAAGATGTGTGTTGGTTTTGAGGACGGCTCTCTGGAGAGTCTTAGCAAAGAGGTCACAGGGATAATCAGAGCAATTCTCAGAGACACTGAGAACAAGCTCGACAATTCCCTCCTGGCACTTTCCCTGTAGGAGATACCGCAAGACGTTTCTGTAGATTGGGCACAGCGCTCTGCAGGGTGTTAGCAGAGACTTTCCCGGGACAGTGAAACCCTATGTCAGAGACACTGAGAAGAAGCCCCAATGTTCCCTCCAGGCACTTTCAGTGTGGGTGCCTTCTCCACGTGGTTCCTGGTTTCCCTGCAGCGCTGAAGAGAATGTTAGCAAAGAGGTAACCGGCACAGCGAAAACAGTACTCAAAGACAGGGAGAGCAAGCTCTCTCTTGGCACTTTGGATGTGGGACATACAGCGAGATGTTTGCTGCTTTTGCGTTTGGCTGTTGGGAGATTTACAGCACAAAGATATCTAGTTGATTTGAAGCAGTTCCGAGAAAGTCTAAACATAATCGCCACTTCTCCCTCCTGGCACTTTCCATGTGGGAGATATAGCAGGATGTATATTGGTTTTGAGGACAACTCAATGGACAGTGTAGGGAGAAAAGTTCCTGGCTCCTTGAATGCCGTTCCTGGAGACACTGCGATCAATGAGGGAGATATGTCAAGATGTGTGTTGGTTTTGAGGACGGCTCTCTGGAGAGTCTTAGCAAAGAGGTCACAGGGATAATCAGAGCAATTCTCAGAGACACTGAGAACAAGATGGACAGTTCCCTCCTGGCACTTTCCCTGTAGGAGATACCGCAAGACGTTTCTGTAGATTGGGCACAGCGCTCTGCAGGGTGTTAGCAGAGACTTTCCCGGGACAGTGAAACCCTATGTCAGAGACACTGAGAAGAAGCCCCAATGTTCCCTCCAGGCACTTTCAGTGTGGGTGCCTTCTCCACGTGGTTCCTGGTTTCCCTGCAGCGCTGAAGAGAATGTTAGCAAAGAGGTAACCGGCACAGCGAAAACAGTACTCAAAGACAGGGAGAGCAAGCTCTCTCTTGGCACTTTGGATGTGGGACATACAGCGAGATGTTTGCTGCTTTTGCGTTTGGCTGTTGGGAGATTTACAGCACAAAGATATCTAGTTGATTTGAAGCAGTTCCGAGAAAGTCTAAACATAATCGCCACTTCTCCCTCCTGGCACTTTCCATGTGGGAGATATAGCAGGATGTATCTTGGTTTTGAGGACAACTCAATGGACAGTGTAGGGAGAAAAGTTCCTGGCTCCTTGAATGCCGTTCCTGGAGACACTGCGATCAATGAGGGAGATATGTCAAGATGTGTGTTGGTTTTGAGGACGGCTCTCTGGAGAGTCTTAGCAAAGAGGTCACAGGGATAATCAGAGCAATTCTCAGAGACACTGAGAACAAGATGGACAGTTCCCTCCTGGCACTTTCCCTGTAGGAGATACCGCAAGACGTTTCTGTAGATTGGGCACAGCGCTCTGCAGGGTGTTAGCAGAGACTTTCCCGGGACAGTGAAACCCTATGTCAGAGACACTGAGAAGAAGCCCCAATGTTCCCTCCAGGCACTTTCAGTGTGGGTGCCTTCTCCACGTGGTTCCTGGTTTCCCTGCAGCGCTGAAGAGAATGTTAGCAAAGAGGTAACCGGGACAGTGAAAACAGTACTCAAAGAGAGGGAGAGCAAGCTCTCTCTTGGCACTTTGGATGTGGGACATACAGCGAGATGTTTGCTGCTTTTGCGTTTGGCTGTTGGGAGATTTACAGCACAAAGATATCTAGTTGATTTGAAGCAGTTCCGAGAAAGTCTAAACATAATCGCCACTTCTCCCTCCTGGCACTTTCCATGTGGGAGATATAGCAGGATGTATATTGGTTTTGAGGACAACTCAATGGACAGTGTAGGGAGAAAAGTTCCTGGCTCCTTGAATGCCGTTCCTGGAGACACTGCGATCAATGAGGGAGATATGTCAAGATGTGTGTTGGTTTTGAGGACGGCTCTCTGGAGAGTCTTAGCAAAGAGGTCACAGGGATAATCAGAGCAATTCTCAGAGACACTGAGAACAAGCTCGACAATTCCCTCCTGGCACTTTCCCTGTAGGAGATACCGCAAGACGTTTCTGTAGATTGGGCACAGCGCTCTGCAGGGTGTTAGCAGAGACTTTCCCGGGACAGTGAAACCCTATGTCAGAGACACTGAGAAGAAGCCCCAATGTTCCCTCCAGGCACTTTCAGTGTGGGTGCCTTCTCCACGTGGTTCCTGGTTTCCCTGCAGCGCTGAAGAGAATGTTAGCAAAGAGGTAACCGGCACAGCGAAAACAGTACTCAAAGACAGGGAGAGCAAGCTCTCTCTTGGCACTTTGGATGTGGGACATACAGCGAGATGTTTGCTGCTTTTGCGTTTGGCTGTTGGGAGATTTACAGCACAAAGATATCTAGTTGATTTGAAGCAGTTCCGAGAAAGTCTAAACATAATCGCCACTTCTCCCTCCTGGCACTTTCCATGTGGGAGATATAGCAGGATGTATATTGGTTTTGAGGACAACTCAATGGACAGTGTAGGGAGAAAAGTTCCTGGCTCCTTGAATGCCGTTCCTGGAGACACTGCGATCAATGTGGGAGATATGTCAAGATGTGTGTTGGTTTTGAGGACGGCTCTCTGGAGAGTCTTAGCAAAGAGGTCACAGGGATAATCAGAGCAATTCTCAGAGACACTGAGAACAAGATGGACAGTTCCCTCCTGGCACTTTCCCTGTAGGAGATACCGCAAGACGTTTCTGTAGATTGGGCACAGCGCTCTGCAGGGTGTTAGCAGAGACTTTCCCGGGACAGTGAAACCCTATGTCAGAGACACTGAGAAGAAGCCCCAATGTTCCCTCCAGGCACTTTCAGTGTGGGTGCCTTCTCCACGTGGATCCTGGTTTCCCTGCAGCGCTGAAGAGAATGTTAGCAAAGAGGTAACCGGCACAGCGAAAACAGTACTCAAAGACAGGGAGAGCAAGCTCTCTCTTGGCACTTTGGATGTGGGACATACAGCGAGATGTTTGCTGCTTTTGCGTTTGGCTGTTGGGAGATTTACAGCACAAAGATATCTAGTTGATTTGAAGCAGTTCCGAGAAAGTCTAAACATAATCGCCACTTCTCCCTCCTGGCACTTTCCATGTGGGAGATATAGCAGGATGTATATTGGTTTTGAGGACAACTCAATGGACAGTGTAGGGAGAAAAGTTCCTGGCTCCTTGAATGCCGTTCCTGGAGACACTGCGATCAATGTGGGAGATATGTCAAGATGTGTGTTGGTTTTGAGGACGGCTCTCTGGAGAGTCTTAGCAAAGAGGTCACAGGGATAATCAGAGCAATTCTCAGAGACACTGAGAACAAGCTCGACAATTCCCTCCTGGCACTTTCCCTGTAGGAGATACCGCAAGACGTTTCTGTAGATTGGGCACAGCGCTCTGCAGGGTGTTAGCAGAGACTTTCCCGGGACAGTGAAACCCTATGTCAGAGACACTGAGAAGAAGCCCCAATGTTCCCTCCAGGCACTTTCAGTGTGGGTGCCTTCTCCACGTGGTTCCTGGTTTCCCTGCAGCGCTGAAGAGAATGTTAGCAAAGAGGTAACCGGCACAGCGAAAACAGTACTCAAAGACAGGGAGAGCAAGCTCTCTCTTGGCACTTTGGATGTGGGACATACAGCGAGATGTTTGCTGCTTTTGCGTTTGGCTGTTGGGAGATTTACAGCACAAAGATATCTAGTTGATTTGAAGCAGTTCCGAGAAAGTCTAAACATAATCGCCACTTCTCCCTCCTGGCACTTTCCATGTGGGAGATATAGCAGGATGTATATTGGTTTTGAGGACAACTCAATGGACAGTGTAGGGAGAAAAGTTCCTGGCTCCTTGAATGCCGTTCCTGGAGACACTGCGATCAATGTGGGAGATATGTCAAGATGTGTGTTGGTTTTGAGGACGGCTCTCTGGAGAGTCTTAGCAAAGAGGTCACAGGGATAATCAGAGCAATTCTCAGAGACACTGAGAACAAGCTCGACAATTCCCTCCTGGCACTTTCCCTGTAGGAGATACCGCAAGACGTTTCTGTAGATTGGGCACAGCGCTCTGCAGGGTGTTAGCAGAGACTTTCCCGGGACAGTGAAACCCTATGTCAGAGACACTGAGAAGAAGCCCCAATGTTCCCTCCAGGCACTTTCAGTGTGGGTGCCTTCTCCACGTGGTTCCTGGTTTCCCTGCAGCGCTGAAGAGAATGTTAGCAAAGAGGTAACCGGCACAGCGAAAACAGTACTCAAAGACAGGGAGAGCAAGCTCTCTCTTGGCACTTTGGATGTGGGACATACAGCGAGATGTTTGCTGCTTTTGCGTTTGGCTGTTGGGAGATTTACAGCACAAAGATATCTAGTTGATTTGAAGCAGTTCCGAGAAAGTCTAAACATAATCGCCACTTCTCCCTCCTGGCACTTTCCATGTGGGAGATATAGCAGGATGTATATTGGTTTTGAGGACAACTCAATGGACAGTGTAGGGAGAAAAGTTCCTGGCTCCTTGAATGCCGTTCCTGGAGACACTGCGATCAATGAGGGAGATATGTCAAGATGTGTGTTGGTTTTGAGGACGGCTCTCTGGAGAGTCTTAGCAAAGAGGTCACAGGGATAATCAGAGCAATTCTCAGAGACACTGAGAACAAGATGGACAGTTCCCTCCTGGCACTTTCCCTGTAGGAGATACCGCAAGACGTTTCTGTAGATTGGGCACAGCGCTCTGCAGGGTGTTAGCAGAGACTTTCCCGGGACAGTGAAACCCTATGTCAGAGACACTGAGAAGAAGCCCCAATGTTCCCTCCAGGCACTTTCAGTGTGGGTGCCTTCTCCACGTGGTTCCTGGTTTCCCTGCAGCGCTGAAGAGAATGTTAGCAAAGAGGTAACCGGGACAGTGAAAACAGTACTCAAAGACAGGGAGAGCAAGCTCTCTCTTGGCACTTTGGATGTGGGACATACAGCGAGATGTTTGCTGCTTTTGCATTTCGCTGTTGGGAGATTTACAGCACAAAGATATCTAGTTGATTTGAAGCAGTTCCGAGAAAGTCTAAACATAATCGCCACTTCTCCCTCCTGGCACTTTCCATGTGGGAGATATAGCAGGATGTATATTGGTTTTGAGGACAACTCAATGGACAGTGTAGGGAGAAAAGTTCCTGGCTCCTTGAATGCCGTTCCTGGAGACACTGCGATCAATGTGGGACATATGTCAAGATGTGTGTTTGTTTTGAGGACGGCTCTCTGGAGAGTCTTAGCAAAGAGGTCACAGGGATAATCAGAGCAATTCTCAGAGACACTGAGAACAAGCTCGACAATTCCCTCCTGGCACTTTCCCTGTAGGAGATACCGCAAGACGTTTCTGTAGATTGGGCACAGCGCTCTGCAGGGTGTTAGCAGAGACTTTCCCGGGACAGTGAAACCCTATGTCAGAGACACTGAGAAGAAGCCCCAATGTTCCCTCCAGGCACTTTCAGTGTGGGTGCCTTCTCCACGTGGTTCCTGGTTTCCCTGCAGCGCTGAAGAGAATGTTAGCAAAGAGGTAACCGGCACAGCGAAAACAGTACTCAAAGACAGGGAGAGCAAGCTCTCTCTTGGCACTTTGGATGTGGGACATACAGCGAGATGTTTGCTGCTTTTGCGTTTGGCTGTTGGGAGATTTACAGCACAAAGATATCTAGTTGATTTGAAGCAGTTCCGAGAAAGTCTAAACATAATCGCCACTTCTCCCTCCTGGCACTTTCCATGTGGGAGATATAGCAGGATGTATATTGGTTTTGAGGACAACTCAATGGACAGTGTAGGGAGAAAAGTTCCTGGCTCCTTGAATGCCGTTCCTGGAGACACTGCGATCAATGTGGGAGATATGTCAAGATGTGTGTTGGTTTTGAGGACGGCTCTCTGGAGAGTCTTAGCAAAGAGGTCACAGGGATAATCAGAGCAATTCTCAGAGACACTGAGAACAAGATGGACAGTTCCCTCCTGGCACTTTCCCTGTAGGAGATACCGCAAGACGTTTCTGTAGATTGGGCACAGCGCTCTGCAGGGTGTTAGCAGAGACTTTCCCGGGACAGTGAAACCCTATGTCAGAGACACTGAGAAGAAGCCCCAATGTTCCCTCCAGGCACTTTCAGTGTGGGTGCCTTCTCCACGTGGTTCCTGGTTTCCCTGCAGCGCTGAAGAGAATGTTAGCAAAGAGGTAACCGGCACAGCGAAAACAGTACTCAAAGACAGGGAGAGCAAGCTCTCTCTTGGCACTTTGGATGTGGGACATACAGCGAGATGTTTGCTGCTTTTGCGTTTGGCTGTTGGGAGATTTACAGCACAAAGATATCTAGTTGATTTGAAGCAGTTCCGAGAAAGTCTAAACATAATCGCCACTTCTCCCTCCTGGCACTTTCCATGTGGGAGATATAGCAGGATGTATATTGGTTTTGAGGACAACTCAATGGACAGTGTAGGGAGAAAAGTTCCTGGCTCCTTGAATGCCGTTCCTGGAGACACTGCGATCAATGTGGGAGATATGTCAAGATGTGTGTTGGTTTTGAGGACGGCTCTCTGGAGAGTCTTAGCAAAGAGGTCACAGGGATAATCAGAGCAATTCTCAGAGACACTGAGAACAAGATGGACAGTTCCCTCCTGGCACTTTCCCTGTAGGAGATACCGCAAGACGTTTCTGTAGATTGGGCACAGCGCTCTGCAGGGTGTTAGCAGAGACTTTCCCGGGACAGTGAAACCCTATGTCAGAGACACTGAGAAGAAGCCCCAATGTTCCCTCCAGGCACTTTCAGTGTGGGTGCCTTCTCCACGTGGTTCCTGGTTTCCCTGCAGCGCTGAAGAGAATGTTAGCAAAGAGGTAACCGGCACAGCGAAAACAGTACTCAAAGACAGGGAGAGCAAGCTCTCTCTTGGCACTTTGGATGTGGGACATACAGCGAGATGTTTGCTGCTTTTGCGTTTGGCTGTTGGGAGATTTACAGCACAAAGATATCTAGTTGATTTGAAGCAGTTCCGAGAAAGTCTAAACATAATCGCCACTTCTCCCTCCTGGCACTTTCCATGTGGGAGATATAGCAGGATGTATATTGGTTTTGAGGACAACTCAATGGACAGTGTAGGGAGAAAAGTTCCTGGCTCCTTGAATGCCGTTCCTGGAGACACTGCGATCAATGTGGGAGATATGTCAAGATGTGTGTTTGTTTTGAGGACGGCTCTCTGGAGAGTCTTAGCAAAGAGGTCACAGGGATAATCAGAGCAATTCTCAGAGACACTGAGAACAAGATGGACAGTTCCCTCCTGGCACTTTCCCTGTAGGAGATACCGCAAGACGTTTCTGTAGATTGGGCACAGCGCTCTGCAGGGTGTTAGCAGAGACTTTCCCGGGACAGTGAAACCCTATGTCAGAGACACTGAGAAGAAGCCCCAATGTTCCCTCCAGGCACTTTCAGTGTGGGTGCCTTCTCCACGTGGTTCCTGGTTTCCCTGCAGCGCTGAAGAGAATGTTAGCAAAGAGGTAACCGGCACAGCGAAAACAGTACTCAAAGACAGGGAGAGCAAGCTCTCTCTTGGCACTTTGGATGTGGGACATACAGCGAGATGTTTGCTGCTTTTGCGTTTGGCTGTTGGGAGATTTACAGCACAAAGATATCTAGTTGATTTGAAGCAGTTCCGAGGAAGTCTAAACATAATCGCCACTTCTCCCTCCTGGCACTTTCCATGTGGGAGATATAGCAGGATGTATATTGGTTTTGAGGACAACTCAATGGACAGTGTAGGGAGAAAAGTTCCTGGCTCCTTGAATGCCGTTCCTGGAGACACTGCGATCAATGAGGGAGATATGTCAAGATGTGTGTTGGTTTTGAGGACGGCTCTCTGGAGAGTCTTAGCAAAGAGGTCACAGGGATAATCAGAGCAATTCTCAGAGACACTGAGAACAAGATGGACAGTTCCCTCCTGGCACTTTCCCTGTAGGAGATACCGCAAGACGTTTCTGTAGATTGGGCACAGCGCTCTGCAGGGTGTTAGCAGAGACTTTCCCGGGACAGTGAAACCCTATGTCAGAGACACTGAGAAGAAGCCCCAATGTTCCCTCCAGGCACTTTCAGTGTGGGTGCCTTCTCCACGTGGTTCCTGGTTTCCCTGCAGCGCTGAAGAGAATGTTAGCAAAGAGGTAACCGGCACAGCGAAAACAGTACTCAAAGACAGGGAGAGCAAGCTCTCTCTTGGCACTTTGGATGTGGGACATACAGCGAGATGTTTGCTGCTTTTGCGTTTGGCTGTTGGGAGATTTACAGCACAAAGATATCTAGTTGATTTGAAGCAGTTCCGAGGAAGTCTAAACATAATCTCCACTTCTCCCTCCTGGCACTTTCCATGTGGGAGATATAGCAGGATGTATATTGGTTTTGAGGACAACTCAATGGACAGTGTAGGGAGAAAAGTTCCTGGCTCCTTGAATGCCGTTCCTGGAGACACTGCGATCAATGAGGGAGATATGTCAAGATGTGTGTTGGTTTTGAGGACGGCTCTCTGGAGAGTCTTAGCAAAGAGGTCACAGGGATAATCAGAGCAATTCTCAGAGACACTGAGAACAAGCTCGACAATTCCCTCCTGGCACTTTCCCTGTAGGAGATACCGCAAGACGTTTCTGTAGATTGGGCACAGCGCTCTGCAGGGTGTTAGCAGAGACTTTCCCGGGACAGTGAAACCCTATGTCAGAGACACTGAGAAGAAGCCCCAATGTTCCCTCCAGGCACTTTCAGTGTGGGTGCCTTCTCCACGTGGTTCCTGGTTTCCCTGCAGCGCTGAAGAGAATGTTAGCAAAGAGGTAACCGGCACAGCGAAAACAGTACTCAAAGACAGGGAGAGCAAGCTCTCTCTTGGCACTTTGGATGTGGGACATACAGCGAGATGTTTGCTGCTTTTGCGTTTGGCTGTTGGGAGATTTACAGCACAAAGATATCTAGTTGATTTGAAGCAGTTCCGAGAAAGTCTAAACATAATCGCCACTTCTCCCTCCTGGCACTTTCCATGTGGGAGATATAGCAGGATGTATATTGGTTTTGAGGACAACTCAATGGACAGTGTAGGGAGAAAAGTTCCTGGCTCCTTGAATGCCGTTCCTGGAGACACTGCGATCAATGTGGGAGATATGTCAAGATGTGTGTTGGTTTTGAGGACGGCTCTCTGGAGAGTCTTAGCAAAGAGGTCACAGGGATAATCAGAGCAATTCTCAGAGACACTGAGAACAAGCTCGACAGTTCCCTCCTGGCACTTTCCCTGTAGGAGATACCGCAAGACGTTTCTGTAGATTGGGCACAGCGCTCTGCAGGGTGTTAGCAGAGACTTTCCCGGGACAGTGAAACCCTATGTCAGAGACACTGAGAAGAAGCCCCAATGTTCCCTCCAGGCACTTTCAGTGTGGGTGCCTTCTCCACGTGGTTCCTGGTTTCCCTGCAGCGCTGAAGAGAATGTTAGCAAAGAGGTAACCGGCACAGCGAAAACAGTACTCAAAGACAGGGAGAGCAAGCTCTCTCTTGGCACTTTGGATGTGGGACATACAGCGAGATGTTTGCTGCTTTTGCGTTTGGCTGTTGGGAGATTTACAGCACAAAGATATCTAGTTGATTTGAAGCAGTTCCGAGAAAGTCTAAACATAATCGCCACTTCTCCCTCCTGGCACTTTCCATGTGGGAGATATAGCAGGATGTATATTGGTTTTGAGGACAACTCAATGGACAGTGTAGGGAGAAAAGTTCCTGGCTCCTTGAATGCCGTTCCTGGAGACACTGCGATCAATGTGGGAGATATGTCAAGATGTGTGTTGGTTTTGAGGACGGCTCTCTGGAGAGTCTTAGCAAAGAGGTCACAGGGATAATCAGAGCAATTCTCAGAGACACTGAGAACAAGATGGACAGTTCCCTCCTGGCACTTTCCCTGTAGGAGATACCGCAAGACGTTTCTGTAGATTGGGCACAGCGCTCTGCAGGGTGTTAGCAGAGACTTTCCCGGGACAGTGAAACCCTATGTCAGAGACACTGAGAAGAAGCCCCAATGTTCCCTCCAGGCACTTTCAGTGTGGGTGCCTTCTCCACGTGGTTCCTGGTTTCCCTGCAGCGCTGAAGAGAATGTTAGCAAAGAGGTAACCGGCACAGCGAAAACAGTACTCAAAGACAGGGAGAGCAAGCTCTCTCTTGGCACTTTGGATGTGGGACATACAGCGAGATGTTTGCTGCTTTTGCGTTTGGCTGTTGGGAGATTTACAGCACAAAGATATCTAGTTGATTTGAAGCAGTTCCGAGAAAGTCTAAACATAATCGCCACTTCTCCCTCCTGGCACTTTCCATGTGGGAGATATAGCAGGATGTATATTGGTTTTGAGGACAACTCAATGGACAGTGTAGGGAGAAAAGTTCCTGGCTCCTTGAATGCCGTTCCTGGAGACACTGCGATCAATGTGGGAGATATGTCAAGATGTGTGTTGGTTTTGAGGACGGCTCTCTGGAGAGTCTTAGCAAAGAGGTCACAGGGATAATCAGAGCAATTCTCAGAGACACTGAGAACAAGATGGACAGTTCCCTCCTGGCACTTTCCCTGTAGGAGATACCGCAAGACGTTTCTGTAGATTGGGCACAGCGCTCTGCAGGGTGTTAGCAGAGACTTTCCCGGGACAGTGAAACCCTATGTCAGAGACACTGAGAAGAAGCCCCAATGTTCCCTCCAGGCACTTTCAGTGTGGGTGCCTTCTCCACGTGGTTCCTGGTTTCCCTGCAGCGCTGAAGAGAATGTTAGCAAAGAGGTAACCGGGACAGTGAAAACAGTACTCAAAGAGAGGGAGAGCAAGCTCTCTCTTGGCACTTTGGATGTGGGACATACAGCGAGATGTTTGCTGCTTTTGCGTTTGGCTGTTGGGAGATTTACAGCACAAAGATATCTAGTTGATTTGAAGCAGTTCCGAGAAAGTCTAAACATAATCGCCACTTCTCCCTCCTGGCACTTTCCATGTGGGAGATATAGCAGGATGTATATTGGTTTTGAGGACAACTCAATGGACAGTGTAGGGAGAAAAGTTCCTGGCTCCTTGAATGCCGTTCCTGGAGACACTGCGATCAATGAGGGAGATATGTCAAGATGTGTGTTGGTTTTGAGGACGGCTCTCTGGAGAGTCTTAGCAAAGAGGTCACAGGGATAATCAGAGCAATTCTCAGAGACACTGAGAACAAGCTCGACAATTCCCTCCTGGCACTTTCCCTGTAGGAGATACCGCAAGACGTTTCTGTAGATTGGGCACAGCGCTCTGCAGGGTGTTAGCAGAGACTTTCCCGGGACAGTGAAACCCTATGTCAGAGACACTGAGAAGAAGCCCCAATGTTCCCTCCAGGCACTTTCAGTGTGGGTGCCTTCTCCACGTGGTTCCTGGTTTCCCTGCAGCGCTGAAGAGAATGTTAGCAAAGAGGTAACCGGCACAGCGAAAACAGTACTCAAAGACAGGGAGAGCAAGCTCTCTCTTGGCACTTTGGATGTGGGACATACAGCGAGATGTTTGCTGCTTTTGCGTTTGGCTCTTGGGAGATTTACAGCACAAAGATATCTAGTTGATTTGAAGCAGTTCCGAGAAAGTCTAAACATAATCGCCACTTCTCCCTCCTGGCACTTTCCATGTGGGAGATATAGCAGGATGTATATTGGTTTTGAGGACAACTCAATGGACAGTGTAGGGAGAAAAGTTCCTGGCTCCTTGAATGCCGTTCCTGGAGACACTGCGATCAATGAGGGAGATATGTCAAGATGTGTGTTGGTTTTGAGGACGGCTCTCTGGAGAGTCTTAGCAAAGAGGTCACAGGGATAATCAGAGCAATTCTCAGAGACACTGAGAACAAGATGGACAGTTCCCTCCTGGCACTTTCCCTGTAGGAGATACCGCAAGACGTTTCTGTAGATTGGGCACAGCGCTCTGCAGGGTGTTAGCAGAGACTTTCCCGGGACAGTGAAACCCTATGTCAGAGACACTGAGAAGAAGCCCCAATGTTCCCTCCAGGCACTTTCAGTGTGGGTGCCTTCTCCACGTGGTTCCTGGTTTCCCTGCAGCGCTGAAGAGAATGTTAGCAAAGAGGTAACCGGGACAGTGAAAACAGTACTCAAAGAGAGGGAGAGCAAGCTCTCTCTTGGCACTTTGGATGTGGGACATACAGCGAGATGTTTGCTGCTTTTGCGTTTGGCTGTTGGGAGATTTACAGCACAAAGATATCTAGTTGATTTGAAGCAGTTCCGAGAAAGTCTAAACATAATCGCCACTTCTCCCTCCTGGCACTTTCCATGTGGGAGATATAGCAGGATGTATATTGGTTTTGAGGACAACTCAATGGACAGTGTAGGGAGAAAAGTTCCTGGCTCCTTGAATGCCGTTCCGGGAGACACTGCGATCAATGAGGGAGATATGTCAAGATGTGTGTTGGTTTTGAGGACGGCTCTCTGGAGAGTCTTAGCAAAGAGGTCACAGGGATAATCAGAGCAATTCTCAGAGACACTGAGAACAAGCTCGACAATTCCCTCCTGGCACTTTCCCTGTAGGAGATACCGCAAGACGTTTCTGTAGATTGGGCACAGCGCTCTGCAGGGTGTTAGCAGAGACTTTCCCGGGACAGTGAAACCCTATGTCAGAGACACTGAGAAGAAGCCCCAATGTTCCCTCCAGGCACTTTCAGTGTGGGTGCCTTCTCCACGTGGTTCCTGGTTTCCCTGCAGCGCTGAAGAGAATGTTAGCAAAGAGGTAACCGGCACAGCGAAAACAGTACTCAAAGACAGGGAGAGCAAGCTCTCTCTTGGCACTTTGGATGTGGGACATACAGCGAGATGTTTGCTGCTTTTGCGTTTGGCTGTTGGGAGATTTACAGCACAAAGATATCTAGTTGATTTGAAGCAGTTCCGAGAAAGTCTAAACATAATCGCCACTTCTCCCTCCTGGCACTTTCCATGTGGGAGATATAGCAGGATGTATATTGGTTTTGAGGACAACTCAATGGACAGTGTAGGGAGAAAAGTTCCTGGCTCCTTGAATGCCGTTCCTGGAGACACTGCGATCAATGAGGGAGATATGTCAAGATGTGTGTTGGTTTTGAGGACGGCTCTCTGGAGAGTCTTAGCAAAGAGGTCACAGGGATAATCAGAGCAATTCTCAGAGACACTGAGAACAAGATGGACAGTTCCCTCCTGGCACTTTCCCTGTAGGAGATACCGCAAGACGTTTCTGTAGATTGGGCACAGCGCTCTGCAGGGTGTTAGCAGAGACTTTCCCGGGACAGTGAAACCCTATGTCAGAGACACTGAGAAGAAGCCCCAATGTTCCCTCCAGGCACTTTCAGTGTGGGTGCCTTCTCCACGTGGTTCCTGGTTTCCCTGCAGCGCTGAAGAGAATGTTAGCAAAGAGGTAACCGGCACAGCGAAAACAGTACTCAAAGACAGGGAGAGCAAGCTCTCTCTTGGCACTTTGGATGTGGGACATACAGCGAGATGTTTGCTGCTTTTGCGTTTGGCTGTTGGGAGATTTACAGCACAAAGATATCTAGTTGATTTGAAGCAGTTCCGAGAAAGTCTAAACATAATCGCCACTTCTCCCTCCTGGCACTTTCCATGTGGGAGATATAGCAGGATGTATATTGGTTTTGAGGACAACTCAATGGACAGTGTAGGGAGAAAAGTTCCTGGCTCCTTGAATGCCGTTCCTGGAGACACTGCGATCAATGAGGGAGATATGTCAAGATGTGTGTTGGTTTTGAGGACGGCTCTCTGGAGAGTCTTAGCAAAGAGGTCACAGAGATAATCAGAGCAATTCTCAGAGACACTGAGAACAAGATGGACAGTTCCCTCCTGGCACTTTCCCTGTAGGAGATACCGCAAGACGTTTCTGTAGATTGGGCACAGCGCTCTGCAGGGTGTTAGCAGAGACTTTCCCGGGACAGTGAAACCCTATGTCAGAGACACTGAGAAGAAGCCCCAATGTTCCCTCCAGGCACTTTCAGTGTGGGTGCCTTCTCCACGTGGTTCCTGGTTTCCCTGCAGCGCTGAAGAGAATGTTAGCAAAGAGGTAACCGGCACAGCGAAAACAGTACTCAAAGACAGGGAGAGCAAGCTCTCTCTTGGCACTTTGGATGTGGGACATACAGCGAGATGTTTGCTGCTTTTGCGTTTGGCTGTTGGGAGATTTACAGCACAAAGATATCTAGTTGATTTGAAGCAGTTCCGAGAAAGTCTAAACATAATCGCCACTTCTCCCTCCTGGCACTTTCCATGTGGGAGATATAGCAGGATGTATATTGGTTTTGAGGACAACTCAATGGACAGTGTAGGGAGAAAAGTTCCTGGCTCCTTGAATGCCGTTCCTGGAGACACTGCGATCAGTGAGGGAGATATGTCAAGATGTGTGTTGGTTTTGAGGACGGCTCTCTGGAGAGTCTTAGCAAAGAGGTCACAGGGATAATCAGAGCAATTCTCAGAGACACTGAGAACAAGCTCGACAATTCCCTCCTGGCACTTTCCCTGTAGGAGATACCGCAAGACGTTTCTGTAGATTGGGCACAGCGCTCTGCAGGGTGTTAGCAGAGACTTTCCCGGGACAGTGAAACCCTATGTCAGAGACACTGAGAAGAAGCCCCAATGTTCCCTCCAGGCACTTTCAGTGTGGGTGCCTTCTCCACGTGGTTCCTGGTTTCCCTGCAGCGCTGAAGAGAATGTTAGCAAAGAGGTAACCGGCACAGCGAAAACAGTACTCAAAGACAGGGAGAGCAAGCTCTCTCTTGGCACTTTGGATGTGGGACATACAGCGAGATGTTTGCTGCTTTTGCGTTTGGCTGTTGGGAGATTTACAGCACAAAGATATCTAGTTGATTTGAAGCAGTTCCGAGAAAGTCTAAACATAATCGCCACTTCTCCCTCCTGGCACTTTCCATGTGGGAGATATAGCAGGATGTATATTGGTTTTGAGGACAACTCAATGGACAGTGTAGGGAGAAAAGTTCCTGGCTCCTTGAATGCCGTTCCTGGAGACACTGCGATCAATGTGGGAGATATGTCAAGATGTGTGTTTGTTTTGAGGACGGCTCTCTGGAGAGTCTTAGCAAAGAGGTCACAGGGATAATCAGAGCAATTCTCAGAGACACTGAGAACAAGATGGACAGTTCCCTCCTGGCACTTTCCCTGTAGGAGATACCGCAAGACGTTTCTGTAGATTGGGCACAGCGCTCTGCAGGGTGTTAGCAGAGACTTTCCCGGGACAGTGAAACCCTATGTCAGAGACACTGAGAAGAAGCCCCAATGTTCCCTCCAGGCACTTTCAGTGTGGGTGCCTTCTCCACGTGGTTCCTGGTTTCCCTGCAGCGCTGAAGAGAATGTTAGCAAAGAGGTAACCGGCACAGCGAAAACAGTACTCAAAGACAGGGAGAGCAAGCTCTCTCTTGGCACTTTGGATGTGGGACATACAGCGAGATGTTTGCTGCTTTTGCGTTTGGCTGTTGGGAGATTTACAGCACAAAGATATCTAGTTGATTTGAAGCAGTTCCGAGAAAGTCTAAACATAATCGCCACTTCTCCCTCCTGGCACTTTCCATGTGGGAGATATAGCAGGATGTATATTGGTTTTGAGGACAACTCAATGGACAGTGTAGGGAGAAAAGTTCCTGGCTCCTTGAATGCCGTTCCTGGAGACACTGCGATCAATGTGGGAGATATGTCAAGATGTGTGTTGGTTTTGAGGACGGCTCTCTGGAGAGTCTTAGCAAAGAGGTCACAGGGATAATCAGAGCAATTCTCAGAGACACTGAGAACAAGATGGACAGTTCCCTCCTGGCACTTTCCCTGTAGGAGATACCGCAAGACGTTTCTGTAGATTGGGCACAGCGCTCTGCAGGGTGTTAGCAGAGACTTTCCCGGGACAGTGAAACCCTATGTCAGAGACACTGAGAAGAAGCCCCAATGTTCCCTCCAGGCACTTTCAGTGTGGGTGCCTTCTCCACGTGGTTCCTGGTTTCCCTGCAGCGCTGAAGAGAATGTTAGCAAAGAGGTAACCGGCACAGTGAAAACAGTACTCAAAGAGAGGGAGAGCAAGCTCTCTCTTGGCACTTTGGATGTGGGACATACAGCGAGATGTTTGCTGCTTTTGCGTTTGGCTGTTGGGAGATTTACAGCACAAAGATATCTAGTTGATTTGAAGCAGTTCCGAGAAAGTCTAAACATAATCGCCACTTCTCCCTCCTGGCACTTTCCATGTGGGAGATATAGCAGGATGTATATTGGTTTTGAGGACAACTCAATGGACAGTGTAGGGAGAAAAGTTCCTGGCTCCTTGAATGCCGTTCCTGGAGACACTGCGATCAATGAGGGAGATATGTCAAGATGTGTGTTGGTTTTGAGGACGGCTCTCTGGAGAGTCTTAGCAAAGAGGTCACAGGGATAATCAGAGCAATTCTCAGAGACACTGAGAACAAGATGGACAGTTCCCTCCTGGCACTTTCCCTGTAGGAGATACCGCAAGACGTTTCTGTAGATTGGGCACAGCGCTCTGCAGGGTGTTAGCAGAGACTTTCCCGGGACAGTGAAACCCTATGTCAGAGACACTGAGAAGAAGCCCCAATGTTCCCTCCAGGCACTTTCAGTGTGGGTGCCTTCTCCACGTGGTTCCTGGTTTCCCTGCAGCGCTGAAGAGAATGTTAGCAAAGAGGTAACCGGCACAGCGAAAACAGTACTCAAAGACAGGGAGAGCAAGCTCTCTCTTGGCACTTTGGATGTGGGACATACAGCGAGATGTTTGCTGCTTTTGCGTTTGGCTGTTGGGAGATTTACAGCACAAAGATATCTAGTTGATTTGAAGCAGTTCCGAGAAAGTCTAAACATAATCGCCACTTCTCCCTCCTGGCACTTTCCATGTGGGAGATATAGCAGGATGTATATTGGTTTTGAGGACAACTCAATGGACAGTGTAGGGAGAAAAGTTCCTGGCTCCTTGAATGCCGTTCCTGGAGACACTGCGATCAATGAGGGAGATATGTCAAGATGTGTGTTGGTTTTGAGGACGGCTCTCTGGAGAGTCTTAGCAAAGAGGTCACAGGGATAATCAGAGCAATTCTCAGAGACACTGAGAACAAGATGGACAGTTCCCTCCTGGCACTTTCCCTGTAGGAGATACCGCAAGACGTTTCTGTAGATTGGGCACAGCGCTCTGCAGGGTGTTAGCAGAGACTTTCCCGGGACAGTGAAACCCTATGTCAGAGACACTGAGAAGAAGCCCCAATGTTCCCTCCAGGCACTTTCAGTGTGGGTGCCTTCTCCACGTGGTTCCTGGTTTCCCTGCAGCGCTGAAGAGAATGTTAGCAAAGAGGTAACCGGGACAGTGAAAACAGTACTCAAAGAGAGGGAGAGCAAGCTCTCTCTTGGCACTTTGGATGTGGGACATACAGCGAGATGTTTGCTGCTTTTGCGTTTGGCTGTTGGGAGATTTACAGCACAAAGATATCTAGTTGATTTGAAGCAGTTCCGAGAAAGTCTAAACATAATCGCCACTTCTCCCTCCTGGCACTTTCCATGTGGGAGATATAGCAGGATGTATATTGGTTTTGAGGACAACTCAATGGACAGTGTAGGGAGAAAAGTTCCTGGCTCCTTGAATGCCGTTCCTGGAGACACTGCGATCAATGTGGGAGATATGTCAAGATGTGTGTTGGTTTTGAGGACGGCTCTCTGGAGAGTCTTAGCAAAGAGGTCACAGGGATAATCAGAGCAATTCTCAGAGACACTGAGAACAAGATGGACAGTTCCCTCCTGGCACTTTCCCTGTAGGAGATACCGCAAGACGTTTCTGTAGATTGGGCACAGCGCTCTGCAGGGTGTTAGCAGAGACTTTCCCGGGACAGTGAAACCCTATGTCAGAGACACTGAGAAGAAGCCCCAATGTTCCCTCCAGGCACTTTCAGTGTGGGTGCCTTCTCCACGTGGTTCCTGGTTTCCCTGCAGCGCTGAAGAGAATGTTAGCAAAGAGGTAACCGGCACAGCGAAAACAGTACTCAAAGACAGGGAGAGCAAGCTCTCTCTTGGCACTTTGGATGTGGGACATACAGCGAGATGTTTGCTGCTTTTGCGTTTGGCTGTTGGGAGATTTACAGCACAAAGATATCTAGTTGATTTGAAGCAGTTCCGAGAAAGTCTAAACATAATCGCCACTTCTCCCTCCTGGCACTTTCCATGTGGGAGATATAGCAGGATGTATATTGGTTTTGAGGACAACTCAATGGACAGTGTAGGGAGAAAAGTTCCTGGCTCCTTGAATGCCGTTCCTGGAGACACTGCGATCAATGAGGGAGATATGTCAAGATGTGTGTTGGTTTTGAGGACGGCTATCTGGAGAGTCTTAGCAAAGAGGTCACAGGGATAATCAGAGCAATTCTCAGAGACACTGAGAACAAGATGGACAATTCCCTCCTGGCACTTTCCCTGTAGGAGATACCGCAAGACGTTTCTGTAGATTGGGCACAGCGCTCTGCAGGGTGTTAGCAGAGACTTTCCCGGGACAGTGAAACCCTATGTCAGAGACACTGAGAAGAAGCCCCAATGTTCCCTCCAGGCACTTTCAGTGTGGGTGCCTTCTCCACGTGGTTCCTGGTTTCCCTGCAGCGCTGAAGAGAATGTTAGCAAAGAGGTAACCGGGACAGTGAAAACAGTACTCAAAGAGAGGGAGAGCAAGCTCTCTCTTGGCACTTTGGATGTGGGACATACAGCGAGATGTTTGCTGCTTTTGCGTTTGGCTGTTGGGAGATTTACAGCACAAAGATATCTAGTTGATTTGAAGCAGTTCCGAGAAAGTCTAAACATAATCGCCACTTCTCCCTCCTGGCACTTTCCATGTGGGAGATATAGCAGGATGTATATTGGTTTTGAGGACAACTCAATGGACAGTGTAGGGAGAAAAGTTCCTGGCTCCTTGAATGCCGTTCCTGGAGACACTGCGATCAATGTGGGAGATATGTCAAGATGTGTGTTGGTTTTGAGGACGGCTCTCTGGAGAGTCTTAGCAAAGAGGTCACAGGGATAATCAGAGCAATTCTCAGAGACACTGAGAACAAGATGGACAGTTCCCTCCTGGCACTTTCCCTGTAGGAGATACCGCAAGACGTTTCTGTAGATTGGGCACAGCGCTCTGCAGGGTGTTAGCAGAGACTTTCCCGGGACAGTGAAACCCTATGTCAGAGACACTGAGAAGAAGCCCCAATGTTCCCTCCAGGCACTTTCAGTGTGGGTGCCTTCTCCACGTGGTTCCTGGTTTCCCTGCAGCGCTGAAGAGAATGTTAGCAAAGAGGTAACCGGGACAGCGAAAACAGTACTCAAAGACAGGGAGAGCAAGCTCTCTCTTGGCACTTTGGATGTGGGACATACAGCGAGATGTTTGCTGCTTTTGCGTTTGGCTGTTGGGAGATTTACAGCACAAAGATATCTAGTTGATTTGAAGCAGTTCCGAGAAAGTCTAAACATAATCGCCACTTCTCCCTCCTGGCACTTTCCATGTGGGAGATATAGCAGGATGTATATTGGTTTTGAGGACAACTCAATGGACAGTGTAGGGAGAAAAGTTCCTGGCTCCTTGAATGCCGTTCCTGGAGACACTGCGATCAATGAGGGAGATATGTCAAGATGTGTGTTGGTTTTGAGGACGGCTCTCTGGAGAGTCTTAGCAAAGAGGTCACAGGGATAATCAGAGCAATTCTCAGAGACACTGAGAACAAGATGGACAGTTCCCTCCTGGCACTTTCCCTGTAGGAGATACCGCAAGACGTTTCTGTAGATTGGGCACAGCGCTCTGCAGGGTGTTAGCAGAGACTTTCCCGGGACAGTGAAACCCTATGTCAGAGACACTGAGAAGAAGCCCCAATGTTCCCTCCAGGCACTTTCAGTGTGGGTGCCTTCTCCACGTGGTTCCTGGTTTCCCTGCAGCGCTGAAGAGAATGTTAGCAAAGAGGTAACCGGGACAGTGAAAACAGTACTCAAAGAGAGGGAGAGCAAGCTCTCTCTTGGCACTTTGGATGTGGGACATACAGCGAGATGTTTGCTGCTTTTGCGTTTGGCTGTTGGGAGATTTACAGCACAAAGATATCTAGTTGATTTGAAGCAGTTCCGAGAAAGTCTAAACATAATCGCCACTTCTCCCTCCTGGCACTTTCCATGTGGGAGATATAGCAGGATGTATATTGGTTTTGAGGACAACTCAATGGACAGTGTAGGGAGAAAAGTTCCTGGCTCCTTGAATGCCGTTCCTGGAGACACTGCGATCAATGAGGGAGATATGTCAAGATGTGTGTTGGTTTTGAGGACGGCTCTCTGGAGAGTCTTAGCAAAGAGGTCACAGGGATAATCAGAGCAATTCTCAGAGACACTGAGAACAAGCTCGACAATTCCCTCCTGGCACTTTCCCTGTAGGAGATACCGCAAGACGTTTCTGTAGATTGGGCACAGCGCTCTGCAGGGTGTTAGCAGAGACTTTCCCGGGACAGTGAAACCCTATGTCAGAGACACGGAGAAGAAGCCCCAATGTTCCCTCCAGGCACTTTCAGTGTGGGTGCCTTCTCCACGTGGTTCCTGGTTTCCCTGCAGCGCTGAAGAGAATGTTAGCAAAGAGGTAACCGGCACAGCGAAAACAGTACTCAAAGACAGGGAGAGCAAGCTCTCTCTTGGCACTTTGGATGTGGGACATACAGCGAGATGTTTGCTGCTTTTGCGTTTGGCTGTTGGGAGATTTACAGCACAAAGATATCTAGTTGATTTGAAGCAGTTCCGAGAAAGTCTAAACATAATCGCCACTTCTCCCTCCTGGCACTTTCCATGTGGGAGATATAGCAGGATGTATATTGGTTTTGAGGACAACTCAATGGACAGTGTAGGGAGAAAAGTTCCTGGCTCCTTGAATGCCGTTCCTGGAGACACTGCGATCAATGTGGGAGATATGTCAAGATGTGTGTTGGTTTTGAGGACGGCTATCTGGAGAGTCTTAGCAAAGAGGTCACAGGGATAATCAGAGCAATTCTCAGAGACACTGAGAACAAGATGGACAGTTCCCTCCTGGCACTTTCCCTGTAGGAGATACCGCAAGACGTTTCTGTAGATTGGGCACAGCGCTCTGCAGGGTGTTAGCAGAGACTTTCCCGGGACAGTGAAACCCTATGTCAGAGACACTGAGAAGAAGCCCCAATGTTCCCTCCAGGCACTTTCAGTGTGGGTGCCTTCTCCACGTGGTTCCTGGTTTCCCTGCAGCGCTGAAGAGAATGTTAGCAAAGAGGTAACCGGGACAGTGAAAACAGTACTCAAAGAGAGGGAGAGCAAGCTCTCTCTTGGCACTTTGGATGTGGGACATACAGCGAGATGTTTGCTGCTTTTGCGTTTGGCTGTTGGGAGATTTACAGCACAAAGATATCTAGTTGATTTGAAGCAGTTCCGAGAAAGTCTAAACATAATCGCCACTTCTCCCTCCTGGCACTTTCCATGTGGGAGATATAGCAGGATGTATATTGGTTTTGAGGACAACTCAATGGACAGTGTAGGGAGAAAAGTTCCTGGCTCCTTGAATGCCGTTCCTGGAGACACTGCGATCAATGAGGGAGATATGTCAAGATGTGTGTTGGTTTTGAGGACGGCTCTCTGGAGAGTCTTAGCAAAGAGGTCACAGGGATAATCAGAGCAATTCTCAGAGACACTGAGAACAAGCTCGACAATTCCCTCCTGGCACTTTCCCTGTAGGAGATACCGCAAGACGTTTCTGTAGATTGGGCACAGCGCTCTGCAGGGTGTTAGCAGAGACTTTCCCGGGACAGTGAAACCCTATGTCAGAGACACTGAGAAGAAGCCCCAATGTTCCCTCCAGGCACTTTCAGTGTGGGTGCCTTCTCCACGTGGTTCCTGGTTTCCCTGCAGCGCTGAAGAGAATGTTAGCAAAGAGGTAACCGGCACAGCGAAAACAGTACTCAAAGACAGGGAGAGCAAGCTCTCTCTTGGCACTTTGGATGTGGGACATACAGCGAGATGTTTGCTGCTTTTGCGTTTGGCTGTTGGGAGATTTACAGCACAAAGATATCTAGTTGATTTGAAGCAGTTCCGAGAAAGTCTAAACATAATCGCCACTTCTCCCTCCTGGCACTTTCCATGTGGGAGATATAGCAGGATGTATATTGGTTTTGAGGACAACTCAATGGACAGTGTAGGGAGAAAAGTTCCTGGCTCCTTGAATGCCGTTCCTGGAGACACTGCGATCAATGTGGGAGATATGTCAAGATGTGTGTTTGTTTTGAAGACGGCTCTCTGGAGAGTCTTAGCAAAGAGGTCACAGGGATAATCAGAGCAATTCTCAGAGACACTGAGAACAAGATGGACAGTTCCCTCCTGGCACTTTCCCTGTAGGAGATACCGCAAGACGTTTCTGTAGATTGGGCACAGCGCTCTGCAGGGTGTTAGCAGAGACTTTCCCGGGACAGTGAAACCCTATGTCAGAGACACTGAGAAGAAGCCCCAATGTTCCCTCCAGGCACTTTCAGTGTGGGTGCCTTCTCCACGTGGTTCCTGGTTTCCCTGCAGCGCTGAAGAGAATGTTAGCAAAGAGGTAACCGGCACAGCGAAAACAGTACTCAAAGACAGGGAGAGCAAGCTCTCTCTTGGCACTTTGGATGTGGGACATACAGCGAGATGTTTGCTGCTTTTGCGTTTGGCTGTTGGGAGATTTACAGCACAAAGATATCTAGTTGATTTGAAGCAGTTCCGAGAAAGTCTAAACATAATCGCCACTTCTCCCTCCTGGCACTTTCCATGTGGGAGATATAGCAGGATGTATATTGGTTTTGAGGACAACTCAATGGACAGTGTAGGGAGAAAAGTTCCTGGCTCCTTGAATGCCGTTCCTGGAGACACTGCGATCAATGAGGGAGATATGTCAAGATGTGTGTTGGTTTTGAGGACGGCTCTCTGGAGAGTCTTAGCAAAGAGGTCACAGGGATAATCAGAGCAATTCTCAGAGACACTGAGAACAAGATGGACAGTTCCCTCCTGGCACTTTCCCTGTAGGAGATACCGCAAGACGTTTCTGTAGATTGGGCACAGCGCTCTGCAGGGTGTTAGCAGAGACTTTCCCGGGACAGTGAAACCCTATGTCAGAGACACTGAGAAGAAGCCCCAATGTTCCCTCCAGGCACTTTCAGTGTGGGTGCCTTCTCCACGTGGTTCCTGGTTTCCCTGCAGCGCTGAAGAGAATGTTAGCAAAGAGGTAACCGGGACAGTGAAAACAGTACTCAAAGACAGGGAGAGCAAGCTCTCTCTTGGCACTTTGGATGTGGGACATACAGCGAGATGTTTGCTGCTTTTGCGTTTGGCTGTTGGGAGATTTACAGCACAAAGATATCTAGTTGATTTGAAGCAGTTCCGAGAAAGTCTAAACATAATCGCCACTTCTCCCTCCTGGCACTTTCCATGTGGGAGATATAGCAGGATGTATATTGGTTTTGAGGACAACTCAATGGACAGTGTAGGGAGAAAAGTTCCTGGCTCCTTGAATGCCGTTCCTGGAGACACTGCGATCAATGAGGGAGATATGTCAAGATGTGTGTTGGTTTTGAGGACGGCTCTCTGGAGAGTCTTAGCAAAGAGGTCACAGGGATAATCAGAGCAATTCTCAGAGACACTGAGAACAAGCTCGACAATTCCCTCCTGGCACTTTCCCTGTAGGAGATACCGCAAGACGTTTCTGTAGATTGGGCACAGCGCTCTGCAGGGTGTTAGCAGAGACTTTCCCGGGACAGTGAAACCCTATGTCAGAGACACTGAGAAGAAGCCCCAATGTTCCCTCCAGGCACTTTCAGTGTGGGTGCCTTCTCCACGTGGTTCCTGGTTTCCCTGCAGCGCTGAAGAGAATGTTAGCAAAGAGGTAACCGGGACAGCGAAAACAGTACTCAAAGACAGGGAGAGCAAGCTCTCTCTTGGCACTTTGGATGTGGGACATACAGCGAGATGTTTGCTGCTTTTGCGTTTGGCTGTTGGGAGATTTACAGCACAAAGATATCTAGTTGATTTGAAGCAGTTCCGAGAAAGTCTAAACATAATCGCCACTTCTCCCTCCTGGCACTTTCCATGTGGGAGATATAGCAGGATGTATATTGGTTTTGAGGACAACTCAATGGACAGTGTAGGGAGAAAAGTTCCTGGCTCCTTGAATGCCGTTCCTGGAGACACTGCGATCAATGTGGGAGATATGTCAAGATGTGTGTTGGTTTTGAGGACGGCTCTCTGGAGAGTCTTAGCAAAGAGGTCACAGGGATAATCAGAGCAATTCTCAGAGACACTGAGAACAAGATGGACAGTTCCCTCCTGGCACTTTCCCTGTAGGAGATACCGCAAGACGTTTCTGTAGATTGGGCACAGCGCTCTGCAGGGTGTTAGCAGAGACTTTCCCGGGACAGTGAAACCCTATGTCAGAGACACTGAGAAGAAGCCCCAATGTTCCCTCCAGGCACTTTCAGTGTGGGTGCCTTCTCCACGTGGTTCCTGGTTTCCCTGCAGCGCTGAAGAGAATGTTAGCAAAGAGGTAACCGGCACAGCGAAAACAGTACTCAAAGACAGGGAGAGCAAGCTCTCTCTTGGCACTTTGGATGTGGGACATACAGCGAGATGTTTGCTGCTTTTGCGTTTGGCTGTTGGGAGATTTACAGCACAAAGATATCTAGTTGATTTGAAGCAGTTCCGAGAAAGTCTAAACATAATCGCCACTTCTCCCTCCTGGCACTTTCCATGTGGGAGATATAGCAGGATGTATATTGGTTTTGAGGACAACTCAATGGACAGTGTAGGGAGAAAAGTTCCTGGCTCCTTGAATGCCGTTCCTGGAGACACTGCGATCAATGTGGGAGATATGTCAAGATGTGTGTTTGTTTTGAGGACGGCTCTCTGGAGAGTCTTAGCAAAGAGGTCACAGGGATAATCAGAGCAATTCTCAGAGACACTGAGAACAAGATGGACAGTTCCCTCCTGGCACTTTCCCTGTAGGAGATACCGCAAGACGTTTCTGTAGATTGGGCACAGCGCTCTGCAGGGTGTTAGCAGAGACTTTCCCGGGACAGTGAAACCCTATGTCAGAGACACTGAGAAGAAGCCCCAATGTTCCCTCCAGGCACTTTCAGTGTGGGTGCCTTCTCCACGTGGTTCCTGGTTTCCCTGCAGCGCTGAAGAGAATGTTAGCAAAGAGGTAACCGGCACAGCGAAAACAGTACTCAAAGACAGGGAGAGCAAGCTCTCTCTTGGCACTTTGGATGTGGGACATACAGCGAGATGTTTGCTGCTTTTGCGTTTGGCTCTTGGGAGATTTACAGCACAAAGATATCTAGTTGATTTGAAGCAGTTCCGAGAAAGTCTAAACATAATCGCCACTTCTCCCTCCTGGCACTTTCCATGTGGGAGATATAGCAGGATGTATATTGGTTTTGAGGACAACTCAATGGACAGTGTAGGGAGAAAAGTTCCTGGCTCCTTGAATGCCGTTCCTGGAGACACTGCGATCAATGTGGGAGATATGTCAAGATGTGTGTTGGTTTTGAGGACGGCTCTCTGGAGAGTCTTAGCAAAGAGGTCACAGGGATAATCAGAGCAATTCTCAGAGACACTGAGAACAAGATGGACAGTTCCCTCCTGGCACTTTCCCTGTAGGAGATACCGCAAGACGTTTCTGTAGATTGGGCACAGCGCTCTGCAGGGTGTTAGCAGAGACTTTCCCGGGACAGTGAAACCCTATGTCAGAGACACTGAGAAGAAGCCCCAATGTTCCCTCCAGGCACTTTCAGTGTGGGTGCCTTCTCCACGTGGTTCCTGGTTTCCCTGCAGCGCTGAAGAGAATGTTAGCAAAGAGGTAACCGGCACAGCGAAAACAGTACTCAAAGACAGGGAGAGCAAGCTCTCTCTTGGCACTTTGGATGTGGGACATACAGCGAGATGTTTGCTGCTTTTGCGTTTGGCTGTTGGGAGATTTACAGCACAAAGATATCTAGTTGATTTGAAGCAGTTCCGAGAAAGTCTAAACATAATCGCCACTTCTCCCTCCTGGCACTTTCCATGTGGGAGATATAGCAGGATGTATATTGGTTTTGAGGACAACTCAATGGACAGTGTAGGGAGAAAAGTTCCTGGCTCCTTGAATGCCGTTCCTGGAGACACTGCGATCAATGTGGGAGATATGTCAAGATGTGTGTTTGTTTTGAGGACGGCTCTCTGGAGAGTCTTAGCAAAGAGGTCACAGGGATAATCAGAGCAATTCTCAGAGACACTGAGAACAAGATGGACAGTTCCCTCCTGGCACTTTCCCTGTAGGAGATACCGCAAGACGTTTCTGTAGATTGGGCACAGCGCTCTGCAGGGTGTTAGCAGAGACTTTCCCGGGACAGTGAAACCCTATGTCAGAGACACTGAGAAGAAGCCCCAATGTTCCCTCCAGGCACTTTCAGTGTGGGTGCCTTCTCCACGTGGTTCCTGGTTTCCCTGCAGCGCTGAAGAGAATGTTAGCAAAGAGGTAACCGGGACAGTGAAAACAGTACTCAAAGACAGGGAGAGCAAGCTCTCTCTTGGCACTTTGGATGTGGGACATACAGCGAGATGTTTGCTGCTTTTGCGTTTGGCTGTTGGGAGATTTACAGCACAAAGATATCTAGTTGATTTGAAGCAGTTCCGAGAAAGTCTAAACATAATCGCCACTTCTCCCTCCTGGCACTTTCCATGTGGGAGATATAGCAGGATGTATATTGGTTTTGAGGACAACTCAATGGACAGTGTAGGGAGAAAAGTTCCTGGCTCCTTGAATGCCGTTCCTGGAGACACTGCGATCAATGAGGGAGATATGTCAAGATGTGTGTTGGTTTTGAGGACGGCTCTCTGGAGAGTCTTAGCAAAGAGGTCACAGGGATAATCAGAGCAATTCTCAGAGACACTGAGAACAAGCTCGACAATTCCCTCCTGGCACTTTCCCTGTAGGAGATACCGCAAGACGTTTCTGTAGATTGGGCACAGCGCTCTGCAGGGTGTTAGCAGAGACTTTCCCGGGACAGTGAAACCCTATGTCAGAGACACTGAGAAGAAGCCCCAATGTTCCCTCCAGGCACTTTCAGTGTGGGTGCCTTCTCCACGTGGTTCCTGGTTTCCCTGCAGCGCTGAAGAGAATGTTAGCAAAGAGGTAACCGGCACAGCGAAAACAGTACTCAAAGACAGGGAGAGCAAGCTCTCTCTTGGCACTTTGGATGTGGGACATACAGCGAGATGTTTGCTGCTTTTGCGTTTGGCTCTTGGGAGATTTACAGCACAAAGATATCTAGTTGATTTGAAGCAGTTCCGAGAAAGTCTAAACATAATCGCCACTTCTCCCTCCTGGCACTTTCCATGTGGGAGATATAGCAGGATGTATATTGGTTTTGAGGACAACTCAATGGACAGTGTAGGGAGAAAAGTTCCTGGCTCCTTGAATGCCGTTCCTGGAGACACTGCGATCAATGAGGGAGATATGTCAAGATGTGTGTTGGTTTTGAGGACGGCTCTCTGGAGAGTCTTAGCAAAGAGGTCACAGGGATAATCAGAGCAATTCTCAGAGACACTGAGAACAAGATGGACAGTTCCCTCCTGGCACTTTCCCTGTAGGAGATACCGCAAGACGTTTCTGTAGATTGGGCACAGCGCTCTGCAGGGTGTTAGCAGAGACTTTCCCGGGACAGTGAAACCCTATGTCAGAGACACTGAGAAGAAGCCCCAATGTTCCCTCCAGGCACTTTCAGTGTGGGTGCCTTCTCCACGTGGTTCCTGGTTTCCCTGCAGCGCTGAAGAGAATGTTAGCAAAGAGGTAACCGGCACAGCGAAAACAGTACTCAAAGACAGGGAGAGCAAGCTCTCTCTTGGCACTTTGGATGTGGGACATACAGCGAGATGTTTGCTGCTTTTGCGTTTGGCTGTTGGGAGATTTACAGCACAAAGATATCTAGTTGATTTGAAGCAGTTCCGAGGAAGTCTAAACATAATCGCCACTTCTCCCTCCTGGCACTTTCCATGTGGGAGATATAGCAGGATGTATATTGGTTTTGAGGACAACTCAATGGACAGTGTAGGGAGAAAAGTTCCTGGCTCCTTGAATGCCGTTCCTGGAGACACTGCGATCAATGAGGGAGATATGTCAAGATGTGTGTTTGTTTTGAGGACGGCTCTCTGGAGAGTCTTAGCAAAGAGGTCACAGGGATAATCAGAGCAATTCTCAGAGACACTGAGAACAAGCTCGACAATTCCCTCCTGGCACTTTCCCTGTAGGAGATACCGCAAGACGTTTCTGTAGATTGGGCACAGCGCTCTGCAGGGTGTTAGCAGAGACTTTCCCGGGACAGTGAAACCCTATGTCAGAGACACTGAGAAGAAGCCCCAATGTTCCCTCCAGGCACTTTCAGTGTGGGTGCCTTCTCCATGTGGTTCCTGGTTTCCCTGCAGCGCTGAAGAGAATGTTAGCAAAGAGGTAACCGGCACAGCGAAAACAGTACTCAAAGACAGGGAGAGCAAGCTCTCTCTTGGCACTTTGGATGTGGGACATACAGCGAGATGTTTGCTGCTTTTGCGTTTGGCTGTTGGGAGATTTACAGCACAAAGATATCTAGTTGATTTGAAGCAGTTCCGAGAAAGTCTAAACATAATCGCCACTTCTCCCTCCTGGCACTTTCCATGTGGGAGATATAGCAGGATGTATATTGGTTTTGAGGACAACTCAATGGACAGTGTAGGGAGAAAAGTTCCTGGCTCCTTGAATGCCGTTCCTGGAGACACTGCGATCAATGTGGGAGATATGTCAAGATGTGTGTTTGTTTTGAGGACGGCTCTCTGGAGAGTCTTAGCAAAGAGGTCACAGGGATAATCAGAGCAATTCTCAGAGACACTGAGAACAAGATGGACAGTTCCCTCCTGGCACTTTCCCTGTAGGAGATACCGCAAGACGTTTCTGTAGATTGGGCACAGCGCTCTGCAGGGTGTTAGCAGAGACTTTCCCGGGACAGTGAAACCCTATGTCAGAGACACTGAGAAGAACCCCAATGTTCCCTCCAGGCACTTTCAGTGTGGGTGCCTTCTCCACGTGGTTCCTGGTTTCCCTGCAGCGCTGAAGAGAATGTTAGCAAAGAGGTAACCGGCACAGCGAAAACAGTACTCAAAGACAGGGAGAGCAAGCTCTCTCTTGGCACTTTGGATGTGGGACATACAGCGAGATGTTTGCTGCTTTTGCGTTTGGCTGTTGGGAGATTTACAGCACAAAGATATCTAGTTGATTTGAAGCAGTTCCGAGAAAGTCTAAACATAATCTCCACTTCTCCCTCCTGGCACTTTCCATGTGGGAGATATAGCAGGATGTATATTGGTTTTGAGGACAACTCAATGGACAGTGTAGGGAGAAAAGTTCCTGGCTCCTTGAATGCCGTTCCTGGAGACACTGCGATCAATGAGGGAGATATGTCAAGATGTGTGTTGGTTTTGAGGACGGCTCTCTGGAGAGTCTTAGCAAAGAGGTCACAGGGATAATCAGAGCAATTCTCAGAGACACTGAGAACAAGCTCGACAATTCCCTCCTGGCACTTTCCCTGTAGGAGATACCGCAAGACGTTTCTGTAGATTGGGCACAGCGCTCTGCAGGGTGTTAGCAGAGACTTTCCCGGGACAGTGAAACCCTATGTCAGAGACACTGAGAAGAAGCCCCAATGTTCCCTCCAGGCACTTTCAGTGTGGGTGCCTTCTCCACGTGGTTCCTGGTTTCCCTGCAGCGCTGAAGAGAATGTTAGCAAAGAGGTAACCGGCACAGCGAAAACAGTACTCAAAGACAGGGAGAGCAAGCTCTCTCTTGGCACTTTGGATGTGGGACATACAGCGAGATGTTTGCTGCTTTTGCGTTTGGCTGTTGGGAGATTTACAGCACAAAGGTATCTAGTTGATTTGAAGCAGTTCCGAGGAAGTCTAAACATAATCTCCACTTCTCCCTCCTGGCACTTTCCATGTGGGAGATATAGCAGGATGTATATTGGTTTTGAGGACAACTCAATGGACAGTGTAGGGAGAAAAGTTCCTGGCTCCTTGAATGCCGTTCCTGGAGACACTGCGATCAATGAGGGAGATATGTCAAGATGTGTGTTGGTTTTGAGGACGGCTCTCTGGAGAGTCTTAGCAAAGAGGTCACAGGGATAATCAGAGCAATTCTCAGAGACACTGAGAACAAGCTCGACAATTCCCTCCTGGCACTTTCCCTGTAGGAGATACCGCAAGACGTTTCTGTAGATTGGGCACAGCGCTCTGCAGGGTGTTAGCAGAGACTTTCCCGGGACAGTGAAACCCTATGTCAGAGACACTGAGAAGAAGCCCCAATGTTCCCTCCAGGCACTTTCAGTGTGGGTGCCTTCTCCACGTGGTTCCTGGTTTCCCTGCAGCGCTGAAGAGAATGTTAGCAAAGAGGTAACCGGCACAGCGAAAACAGTACTCAAAGACAGGGAGAGCAAGCTCTCTCTTGGCACTTTGGATGTGGGACATACAGCGAGATGTTTGCTGCTTTTGCGTTTGGCTGTTGGGAGATTTACAGCACAAAGGTATCTAGTTGATTTGAAGCAGTTCCGAGGAAGTCTAAACATAATCTCCACTTCTCCCTCCTGGCACTTTCCATGTGGGAGATATAGCAGGATGTATATTGGTTTTGAGGACAACTCAATGGACAGTGTAGGGAGAAAAGTTCCTGGCTCCTTGAATGCCGTTCCTGGAGACACTGCGATCAATGTGGGAGATATGTCAAGATGTGTGTTGGTTTTGAGGACGGCTCTCTGGAGAGTCTTAGCAAAGAGGTCACAGGGATAATCAGAGCAATTCTCAGAGACACTGAGAACAAGCTCGACAATTCCCTCCTGGCACTTTCCCTGTAGGAGATACCGCAAGACGTTTCTGTAGATTGGGCACAGCGCTCTGCAGGGTGTTAGCAGAGACTTTCCCGGGACAGTGAAACCCTATGTCAGAGACACTGAGAAGAAGCCCCAATGTTCCCTCCAGGCACTTTCAGTGTGGGTGCCTTCTCCACGTGGTTCCTGGTTTCCCTGCAGCGCTGAAGAGAATGTTAGCAAAGAGGTAACCGGCACAGCGAAAACAGTACTCAAAGACAGGGAGAGCAAGCTCTCTCTTGGCACTTTGGATGTGGGACATACAGCGAGATGTTTGCTGCTTTTGCGTTTGGCTGTTGGGAGATTTACAGCACAAAGATATCTAGTTGATTTGAAGCAGTTCCGAGAAAGTCTAAACATAATCGCCACTTCTCCCTCCTGGCACTTTCCATGTGGGAGATATAGCAGGATGTATATTGGTTTTGAGGACAACTCAATGGACAGTGTAGGGAGAAAAGTTCCTGGCTCCTTGAATGCCGTTCCTGGAGACACTGCGATCAATGTGGGAGATATGTCAAGATGTGTGTTGGTTTTGAGGACGGCTCTCTGGAGAGTCTTAGCAAAGAGGTCACAGGGATAATCAGAGCAATTCTCAGAGACACTGAGAACAAGCTCGACAATTCCCTCCTGGCACTTTCCCTGTAGGAGATACCGCAAGACGTTTCTGTAGATTGGGCACAGCGCTCTGCAGGGTGTTAGCAGAGACTTTCCCGGGACAGTGAAACCCTATGTCAGAGACACTGAGAAGAAGCCCCAATGTTCCCTCCAGGCACTTTCAGTGTGGGTGCCTTCTCCACGTGGTTCCTGGTTTCCCTGCAGCGCTGAAGAGAATGTTAGCAAAGAGGTAACCGGCACAGCGAAAACAGTACTCAAAGACAGGGAGAGCAAGCTCTCTCTTGGCACTTTGGATGTGGGACATACAGCGAGATGTTTGCTGCTTTTGCGTTTGGCTGTTGGGAGATTTACAGCACAAAGATATCTAGTTGATTTGAAGCAGTTCCGAGAAAGTCTAAACATAATCGCCACTTCTCCCTCCTGGCACTTTCCATGTGGGAGATATAGCAGGATGTATATTGGTTTTGAGGACAACTCAATGGACAGTGTAGGGAGAAAAGTTCCTGGCTCCTTGAATGCCGTTCCTGGAGACACTGCGATCAATGAGGGAGATATGTCAAGATGTGTGTTGGTTTTGAGGACGGCTCTCTGGAGAGTCTTAGCAAAGAGGTCACAGGGATAATCAGAGCAATTCTCAGAGACACTGAGAACAAGATGGACAGTTCCCTCCTGGCACTTTCCCTGTAGGAGATACCGCAAGACGTTTCTGTAGATTGGGCACAGCGCTCTGCAGGGTGTTAGCAGAGACTTTCCCGGGACAGTGAAACCCTATGTCAGAGACACTGAGAAGAAGCCCCAATGTTCCCTCCAGGCACTTTCAGTGTGGGTGCCTTCTCCACGTGGTTCCTGGTTTCCCTGCAGCGCTGAAGAGAATGTTAGCAAAGAGGTAACCGGCACAGCGAAAACAGTACTCAAAGACAGGGAGAGCAAGCTCTCTCTTGGCACTTTGGATGTGGGACATACAGCGAGATGTTTGCTGCTTTTGCGTTTGGCTGTTGGGAGATTTACAGCACAAAGATATCTAGTTGATTTGAAGCAGTTCCGAGAAAGTCTAAACATAATCGCCACTTCTCCCTCCTGGCACTTTCCATGTGGGAGATATAGCAGGATGTATATTGGTTTTGAGGACAACTCAATGGACAGTGTAGGGAGAAAAGTTCCTGGCTCCTTGAATGCCGTTCCTGGAGACACTGCGATCAATGTGGGAGATATGTCAAGATGTGTGTTGGTTTTGAGGACGGCTCTCTGGAGAGTCTTAGCAAAGAGGTCACAGGGATAATCAGAGCAATTCTCAGAGACACTGAGAACAAGCTCGACAATTCCCTCCTGGCACTTTCCCTGTAGGAGATACCGCAAGACGTTTCTGTAGATTGGGCACAGCGCTCTGCAGGGTGTTAGCAGAGACTTTCCCGGGACAGTGAAACCCTATGTCAGAGACACTGAGAAGAAGCCCCAATGTTCCCTCCAGGCACTTTCAGTGTGGGTGCCTTCTCCACGTGGTTCCTGGTTTCCCTGCAGCGCTGAAGAGAATGTTAGCAAAGAGGTAACCGGCACAGCGAAAACAGTACTCAAAGACAGGGAGAGCAAGCTCTCTCTTGGCACTTTGGATGTGGGACATACAGCGAGATGTTTGCTGCTTTTGCGTTTGGCTGTTGGGAGATTTACAGCACAAAGATATCTAGTTGATTTGAAGCAGTTCCGAGAAAGTCTAAACATAATCGCCACTTCTCCCTCCTGGCACTTTCCATGTGGGAGATATAGCAGGATGTATATTGGTTTTGAGGACAACTCAATGGACAGTGTAGGGAGAAAAGTTCCTGGCTCCTTGAATGCCGTTCCTGGAGACACTGCGATCAATGAGGGAGATATGTCAAGATGTGTGTTGGTTTTGAGGACGGCTCTCTGGAGAGTCTTAGCAAAGAGGTCACAGGGATAATCAGAGCAATTCTCAGAGACACTGAGAACAAGATGGACAGTTCCCTCCTGGCACTTTCCCTGTAGGAGATACCGCAAGACGTTTCTGTAGATTGGGCACAGCGCTCTGCAGGGTGTTAGCAGAGACTTTCCCGGGACAGTGAAACCCTATGTCAGAGACACTGAGAAGAAGCCCCAATGTTCCCTCCAGGCACTTTCAGTGTGGGTGCCTTCTCCACGTGGTTCCTGGTTTCCCTGCAGCGCTGAAGAGAATGTTAGCAAAGAGGTAACCGGCACAGCGAAAACAGTACTCAAAGACAGGGAGAGCAAGCTCTCTCTTGGCACTTTGGATGTGGGACATACAGCGAGATGTTTGCTGCTTTTGCGTTTGGCTGTTGGGAGATTTACAGCACAAAGATATCTAGTTGATTTGAAGCAGTTCCGAGAAAGTCTAAACATAATCGCCACTTCTCCCTCCTGGCACTTTCCATGTGGGAGATATAGCAGGATGTATATTGGTTTTGAGGACAACTCAATGGACAGTGTAGGGAGAAAAGTTCCTGGCTCCTTGAATGCCGTTCCTGGAGACACTGCGATCAATGAGGGAGATATGTCAAGATGTGTGTTGGTTTTGAGGACGGCTCTCTGGAGAGTCTTAGCAAAGAGGTCACAGGGATAATCAGAGCAATTCTCAGAGACACTGAGAACAAGATGGACAGTTCCCTCCTGGCACTTTCCCTGTAGGAGATACCGCAAGACGTTTCTGTAGATTGGGCACAGCGCTCTGCAGGGTGTTAGCAGAGACTTTCCCGGGACAGTGAAACCCTATGTCAGAGACACTGAGAAGAAGCCCCAATGTTCCCTCCAGGCACTTTCAGTGTGGGTGCCTTCTCCACGTGGTTCCTGGTTTCCCTGCAGCGCTGAAGAGAATGTTAGCAAAGAGGTAACCGGCACAGCGAAAACAGTACTCAAAGACAGGGAGAGCAAGCTCTCTCTTGGCACTTTGGATGTGGGACATACAGCGAGATGTTTGCTGCTTTTGCGTTTGGCTGTTGGGAGATTTACAGCACAAAGATATCTAGTTGATTTGAAGCAGTTCCGAGAAAGTCTAAACATAATCGCCACTTCTCCCTCCTGGCACTTTCCATGTGGGAGATATAGCAGGATGTATATTGGTTTTGAGGACAACTCAATGGACAGTGTAGGGAGAAAAGTTCCTGGCTCCTTGAATGCCGTTCCTGGAGACACTGCGATCAATGAGGGAGATATGTCAAGATGTGTGTTGGTTTTGAGGACGGCTCTCTGGAGAGTCTTAGCAAAGAGGTCACAGGGATAATCAGAGCAATTCTCAGAGACACTGAGAACAAGATGGACAGTTCCCTCCTGGCACTTTCCCTGTAGGAGATACCGCAAGACGTTTCTGTAGATTGGGCACAGCGCTCTGCAGGGTGTTAGCAGAGACTTTCCCGGGACAGTGAAACCCTATGTCAGAGACACTGAGAAGAAGCCCCAATGTTCCCTCCAGGCACTTTCAGTGTGGGTGCCTTCTCCACGTGGTTCCTGGTTTCCCTGCAGCGCTGAAGAGAATGTTAGCAAAGAGGTAACCGGCACAGCGAAAACAGTACTCAAAGACAGGGAGAGCAAGCTCTCTCTTGGCACTTTGGATGTGGGACATACAGCGAGATGTTTGCTGCTTTTGCGTTTGGCTGTTGGGAGATTTACAGCACAAAGATATCTAGTTGATTTGAAGCAGTTCCGAGGAAGTCTAAACATAATCGCCACTTCTCCCTCCTGGCACTTTCCATGTGGGAGATATAGCAGGATGTATATTGGTTTTGAGGACAACTCAATGGACAGTGTAGGGAGAAAAGTTCCTGGCTCCTTGAATGCCGTTCCTGGAGACACTGCGATCAATGAGGGAGATATGTCAAGATGTGTGTTGGTTTTGAGGACGGCTCTCTGGAGAGTCTTAGCAAAGAGGTCACAGGGATAATCAGAGCAATTCTCAGAGACACTGAGAACAAGATGGACAGTTCCCTCCTGGCACTTTCCCTGTAGGAGATACCGCAAGACGTTTCTGTAGATTGGGCACAGCGCTCTGCAGGGTGTTAGCAGAGACTTTCCCGGGACAGTGAAACCCTATGTCAGAGACACTGAGAAGAAGCCCCAATGTTCCCTCCAGGCACTTTCAGTGTGGGTGCCTTCTCCACGTGGTTCCTGGTTTCCCTGCAGCGCTGAAGAGAATGTTAGCAAAGAGGTAACCGGGACAGTGAAAACAGTACTCAAAGAGAGGGAGAGCAAGCTCTCTCTTGGCACTTTGGATGTGGGACATACAGCGAGATGTTTGCTGCTTTTGCGTTTGGCTGTTGGGAGATTTACAGCACAAAGATATCTAGTTGATTTGAAGCAGTTCCGAGAAAGTCTAAACATAATCGCCACTTCTCCCTCCTGGCACTTTCCATGTGGGAGATATAGCTGGATGTATATTGGTTTTGAGGACAACTCAATGGACAGTGTAGGGAGAAAAGTTCCTGGCTCCTTGAATGCCGTTCCTGGAGACACTGCGATCAATGAGGGAGATATGTCAAGATGTGTGTTGGTTTTGAGGACGGCTCTCTGGAGAGTCTTAGCAAAGAGGTCACAGGGATAATCAGAGCAATTCTCAGAGACACTGAGAACAAGATGGACAGTTCCCTCCTGGCACTTTCCCTGTAGGAGATACCGCAAGACGTTTCTGTAGATTGGGCACAGCGCTCTGCAGGGTGTTAGCAGAGACTTTCCCGGGACAGTGAAACCCTATGTCAGAGACACTGAGAAGAAGCCCCAATGTTCCCTCCAGGCACTTTCAGTGTGGGTGCCTTCTCCACGTGGTTCCTGGTTTCCCTGCAGCGCTGAAGAGAATGTTAGCAAAGAGGTAACCGGCACAGCGAAAACAGTACTCAAAGACAGGGAGAGCAAGCTCTCTCTTGGCACTTTGGATGTGGGACATACAGCGAGATGTTTGCTGCTTTTGCGTTTGGCTGTTGGGAGATTTACAGCACAAAGATATCTAGTTGATTTGAAGCAGTTCCGAGAAAGTCTAAACATAATCGCCACTTCTCCCTCCTGGCACTTTCCATGTGGGAGATATAGCAGGATGTATATTGGTTTTGAGGACAACTCAATGGACAGTGTAGGGAGAAAAGTTCCTGGCTCCTTGAATGCCGTTCCTGGAGACACTGCGATCAATGAGGGAGATATGTCAAGATGTGTGTTGGTTTTGAGGACGGCTCTCTGGAGAGTCTTAGCAAAGAGGTCACAGGGATAATCAGAGCAATTCTCAGAGACACTGAGAACAAGATGGACAGTTCCCTCCTGGCACTTTCCCTGTAGGAGATACCGCAAGACGTTTCTGTAGATTGGGCACAGCGCTCTGCAGGGTGTTAGCAGAGACTTTCCCGGGACAGTGAAACCCTATGTCAGAGACACTGAGAAGAAGCCCCAATGTTCCCTCCAGGCACTTTCAGTGTGGGTGCCTTCTCCACGTGGTTCCTGGTTTCCCTGCAGCGCTGAAGAGAATGTTAGCAAAGAGGTAACCGGCACAGCGAAAACAGTACTCAAAGACAGGGAGAGCAAGCTCTCTCTTGGCACTTTGGATGTGGGACATACAGCGAGATGTTTGCTGCTTTTGCGTTTGGCTGTTGGGAGATTTACAGCACAAAGATATCTAGTTGATTTGAAGCAGTTCCGAGGAAGTCTAAACATAATCGCCACTTCTCCCTCCTGGCACTTTCCATGTGGGAGATATAGCAGGATGTATATTGGTTTTGAGGACAACTCAATGGACAGTGTAGGGAGAAAAGTTCCTGGCTCCTTGAATGCCGTTCCTGGAGACACTGCGATCAATGAGGGAGATATGTCAAGATGTGTGTTGGTTTTGAGGACGGCTCTCTGGAGAGTCTTAGCAAAGAGGTCACAGGGATAATCAGAGCAATTCTCAGAGACACTGAGAACAAGATGGACAGTTCCCTCCTGGCACTTTCCCTGTAGGAGATACCGCAAGACGTTTCTGTAGATTGGGCACAGCGCTCTGCAGGGTGTTAGCAGAGACTTTCCCGGGACAGTGAAACCCTATGTCAGAGACACTGAGAAGAAGCCCCAATGTTCCCTCCAGGCACTTTCAGTGTGGGTGCCTTCTCCACGTGGTTCCTGGTTTCCCTGCAGCGCTGAAGAGAATGTTAGCAAAGAGGTAACCGGCACAGCGAAAACAGTACTCAAAGAGAGGGAGAGCAAGCTCTCTCTTGGCACTTTGGATGTGGGACATACAGCGAGATGTTTGCTGCTTTTGCGTTTGGCTGTTGGGAGATTTACAGCACAAAGATATCTAGTTGATTTGAAGCAGTTCCGAGAAAGTCTAAACATAATCGCCACTTCTCCCTCCTGGCACTTTCCATGTGGGAGATATAGCAGGATGTATATTGGTTTTGAGGACAACTCAATGGACAGTGTAGGGAGAAAAGTTCCTGGCTCCTTGAATGCCGTTCCTGGAGACACTGCGATCAATGAGGGAGATATGTCAAGATGTGTGTTGGTTTTGAGGACGGCTCTCTGGAGAGTCTTAGCAAAGAGGTCACAGGGATAATCAGAGCAATTCTCAGAGACACTGAGAACAAGATGGACAGTTCCCTCCTGGCACTTTCCCTGTAGGAGATACCGCAAGACGTTTCTGTAGATTGGGCACAGCGCTCTGCAGGGTGTTAGCAGAGACTTTCCCGGGACAGTGAAACCCTATGTCAGAGACACTGAGAAGAAGCCCCAATGTTCCCTCCAGGCACTTTCAGTGTGGGTGCCTTCTCCACGTGGTTCCTGGTTTCCCTGCAGCGCTGAAGAGAATGTTAGCAAAGAGGTAACCGGCACAGCGAAAACAGTACTCAAAGACAGGGAGAGCAAGCTCTCTCTTGGCACTTTGGATGTGGGACATACAGCGAGATGTTTGCTGCTTTTGCGTTTGGCTGTTGGGAGATTTACAGCACAAAGATATCTAGTTGATTTGAAGCAGTTCCGAGAAAGTCTAAACATAATCGCCACTTCTCCCTCCTGGCACTTTCCATGTGGGAGATATAGCAGGATGTATATTGGTTTTGAGGACAACTCAATGGACAGTGTAGGGAGAAAAGTTCCTGGCTCCTTGAATGCCGTTCCTGGAGACACTGCGATCAATGAGGGAGATATGTCAAGATGTGTGTTGGTTTTGAGGACGGCTCTCTGGAGAGTCTTAGCAAAGAGGTCACAGGGATAATCAGAGCAATTCTCAGAGACACTGAGAACAAGATGGACAGTTCCCTCCTGGCACTTTCCCTGTAGGAGATACCGCAAGACGTTTCTGTAGATTGGGCACAGCGCTCTGCAGGGTGTTAGCAGAGACTTTCCCGGGACAGTGAAACCCTATGTCAGAGACACTGAGAAGAAGCCCCAATGTTCCCTCCAGGCACTTTCAGTGTGGGTGCCTTCTCCACGTGGTTCCTGGTTTCCCTGCAGCGCTGAAGAGAATGTTAGCAAAGAGGTAACCGGCACAGCGAAAACAGTACTCAAAGACAGGGAGAGCAAGCTCTCTCTTGGCACTTTGGATGTGGGACATACAGCGAGATGTTTGCTGCTTTTGCGTTTGGCTCTTGGGAGATTTACAGCACAAAGATATCTAGTTGATTTGAAGCAGTTCCGAGAAAGTCTAAACATAATCGCCACTTCTCCCTCCTGGCACTTTCCATGTGGGAGATATAGCAGGATGTATATTGGTTTTGAGGACAACTCAATGGACAGTGTAGGGAGAAAAGTTCCTGGCTCCTTGAATGCCGTTCCTGGAGACACTGCGATCAATGAGGGAGATATGTCAAGATGTGTGTTGGTTTTGAGGACGGCTCTCTGGAGAGTCTTAGCAAAGAGGTCACAGGGATAATCAGAGCAATTCTCAGAGACACTGAGAACAAGATGGACAGTTCCCTCCTGGCACTTTCCCTGTAGGAGATACCGCAAGACGTTTCTGTAGATTGGGCACAGCGCTCTGCAGGGTGTTAGCAGAGACTTTCCCGGGACAGTGAAACCCTATGTCAGAGACACTGAGAAGAAGCCCCAATGTTCCCTCCAGGCACTTTCAGTGTGGGTGCCTTCTCCACGTGGTTCCTGGTTTCCCTGCAGCGCTGAAGAGAATGTTAGCAAAGAGGTAACCGGCACAGCGAAAACAGTACTCAAAGACAGGGAGAGCAAGCTCTCTCTTGGCACTTTGGATGTGGGACATACAGCGAGATGTTTGCTGCTTTTGCGTTTGGCTGTTGGGAGATTTACAGCACAAAGATATCTAGTTGATTTGAAGCAGTTCCGAGAAAGTCTAAACATAATCGCCACTTCTCCCTCCTGGCACTTTCCATGTGGGAGATATAGCAGGATGTATATTGGTTTTGAGGACAACTCAATGGACAGTGTAGGGAGAAAAGTTCCTGGCTCCTTGAATGCCGTTCCGGGAGACACTGCGATCAATGTGGGAGATATGTCAAGATGTGTGTTTGTTTTGAGGACGGCTCTCTGGAGAGTCTTAGCAAAGAGGTCACAGGGATAATCAGAGCAATTCTCAGAGACACTGAGAACAAGATGGACAGTTCCCTCCTGGCACTTTCCCTGTAGGAGATACCGCAAGACGTTTCTGTAGATTGGGCACAGCGCTCTGCAGGGTGTTAGCAGAGACTTTCCCGGGACAGTGAAACCCTATGTCAGAGACACTGAGAAGAAGCCCCAATGTTCCCTCCAGGCACTTTCAGTGTGGGTGCCTTCTCCACGTGGTTCCTGGTTTCCCTGCAGCGCTGAAGAGAATGTTAGCAAAGAGGTAACCGGCACAGCGAAAACAGTACTCAAAGACAGGGAGAGCAAGCTCTCTCTTGGCACTTTGGATGTGGGACATACAGCGAGATGTTTGCTGCTTTTGCGTTTGGCTGTTGGGAGATTTACAGCACAAAGATATCTAGTTGATTTGAAGCAGTTCCGAGAAAGTCTAAACATAATCGCCACTTCTCCCTCCTGGCACTTTCCATGTGGGAGATATAGCAGGATGTATATTGGTTTTGAGGACAACTCAATGGACAGTGTAGGGAGAAAAGTTCCTGGCTCCTTGAATGCCGTTCCTGGAGACACTGCGATCAATGTGGGAGATATGTCAAGATGTGTGTTGGTTTTGAGGACGGCTCTCTGGAGAGTCTTAGCAAAGAGGTCACAGGGATAATCAGAGCAATTCTCAGAGACACTGAGAACAAGATGGACAGTTCCCCTCCTGGCACTTTCCCTGTAGGAGATACCGCAAGACGTTTCTGTAGATTGGGCACAGCGCTCTGCAGGGTGTTAGCAGAGACTTTCCCGGGACAGTGAAACCCTATGTCAGAGACACTGAGAAGAAGCCCCAATGTTCCCTCCAGGCACTTTCAGTGTGGGTGCCTTCTCCACGTGGTTCCTGGTTTCCCTGCAGCGCTGAAGAGAATGTTAGCAAAGAGGTAACCGGCACAGCGAAAACAGTACTCAAAGACAGGGAGAGCAAGCTCTCTCTTGGCACTTTGGATGTGGGACATACAGCGAGATGTTTGCTGCTTTTGCGTTTGGCTGTTGGGAGATTTACAGCACAAAGATATCTAGTTGATTTGAAGCAGTTCCGAGAAAGTCTAAACATAATCGCCACTTCTCCCTCCTGGCACTTTCCATGTGGGAGATATAGCAGGATGTATATTGGTTTTGAGGACAACTCAATGGACAGTGTAGGGAGAAAAGTTCCTGGCTCCTTGAATGCCGTTCCTGGAGACACTGCGATCAATGTGGGAGATATGTCAAGATGTGTGTTTGTTTTGAGGACGGCTCTCTGGAGAGTCTTAGCAAAGAGGTCACAGGGATAATCAGAGCAATTCTCAGAGACACTGAGAACAAGCTCGACAATTCCCTCCTGGCACTTTCCCTGTAGGAGATACCGCAAGACGTTTCTGTAGATTGGGCACAGCGCTCTGCAGGGTGTTAGCAGAGACTTTCCCGGGACAGTGAAACCCTATGTCAGAGACACTGAGAAGAAGCCCCAATGTTCCCTCCAGGCACTTTCAGTGTGGGTGCCTTCTCCACGTGGTTCCTGGTTTCCCTGCAGCGCTGAAGAGAATGTTAGCAAAGAGGTAACCGGCACAGCGAAAACAGTACTCAAAGACAGGGAGAGCAAGCTCTCTCTTGGCACTTTGGATGTGGGACATACAGCGAGATGTTTGCTGCTTTTGCGTTTGGCTGTTGGGAGATTTACAGCACAAAGATATCTAGTTGATTTGAAGCAGTTCCGAGAAAGTCTAAACATAATCGCCACTTCTCCCTCCTGGCACTTTCCATGTGGGAGATATAGCAGGATGTATATTGGTTTTGAGGACAACTCAATGGACAGTGTAGGGAGAAAAGTTCCTGGCTCCTTGAATGCCGTTCCTGGAGACACTGCGATCAATGAGGGAGATATGTCAAGATGTGTGTTGGTTTTGAGGACGGCTCTCTGGAGAGTCTTAGCAAAGAGGTCACAGGGATAATCAGAGCAATTCTCAGAGACACTGAGAACAAGATGGACAGTTCCCTCCTGGCACTTTCCCTGTAGGAGATACCGCAAGACGTTTCTGTAGATTGGGCACAGCGCTCTGCAGGGTGTTAGCAGAGACTTTCCCGGGACAGTGAAACCCTATGTCAGAGACACTGAGAAGAAGCCCCAATGTTCCCTCCAGCACTTTCAGTGTGGGTGCCTTCTCCACGTGGTTCCTGGTTTCCCTGCAGCGCTGAAGAGAATGTTAGCAAAGAGGTAACCGGCACAGCGAAAACAGTACTCAAAGACAGGGAGAGCAAGCTCTCTCTTGGCACTTTGGATGTGGGACATACAGCGAGATGTTTGCTGCTTTTGCGTTTGGCTGTTGGGAGATTTACAGCACAAAGATATCTAGTTGATTTGAAGCAGTTCCGAGAAAGTCTAAACATAATCGCCACTTCTCCCTCCTGGCACTTTCCATGTGGGAGATATAGCAGGATGTATATTGGTTTTGAGGACAACTCAATGGACAGTGTAGGGAGAAAAGTTCCTGGCTCCTTGAATGCCGTTCCTGGAGACACTGCGATCAATGAGGGAGATATGTCAAGATGTGTGTTGGTTTTGAGGACGGCTCTCTGGAGAGTCTTAGCAAAGAGGTCACAGGGATAATCAGAGCAATTCTCAGAGACACTGAGAACAAGATGGACAGTTCCCTCCTGGCACTTTCCCTGTAGGAGATACCGCAAGACGTTTCTGTAGATTGGGCACAGCGCTCTGCAGGGTGTTAGCAGAGACTTTCCCGGGACAGTGAAACCCTATGTCAGAGACACTGAGAAGAAGCCCCAATGTTCCCTCCAGGCACTTTCAGTGTGGGTGCCTTCTCCACGTGGTTCCTGGTTTCCCTGCAGCGCTGAAGAGAATGTTAGCAAAGAGGTAACCGGCACAGCGAAAACAGTACTCAAAGACAGGGAGAGCAAGCTCTCTCTTGGCACTTTGGATGTGGGACATACAGCGAGATGTTTGCTGCTTTTGCGTTTGGCTGTTGGGAGATTTACAGCACAAAGATATCTAGTTGATTTGAAGCAGTTCCGAGAAAGTCTAAACATAATCGCCACTTCTCCCTCCTGGCACTTTCCATGTGGGAGATATAGCAGGATGTATATTGGTTTTGAGGACAACTCAATGGACAGTGTAGGGAGAAAAGTTCCTGGCTCCTTGAATGCCGTTCCTGGAGACACTGCGATCAATGAGGGAGATATGTCAAGATGTGTGTTGGTTTTGAGGACGGCTCTCTGGAGAGTCTTAGCAAAGAGGTCACAGGGATAATCAGAGCAATTCTCAGAGACACTGAGAACAAGATGGACAGTTCCCTCCTGGCACTTTCCCTGTAGGAGATACCGCAAGACGTTTCTGTAGATTGGGCACAGCGCTCTGCAGGGTGTTAGCAGAGACTTTCCCGGGACAGTGAAACCCTATGTCAGAGACACTGAGAAGAAGCCCCAATGTTCCCTCCAGGCACTTTCAGTGTGGGTGCCTTCTCCACGTGGTTCCTGGTTTCCCTGCAGCGCTGAAGAGAATGTTAGCAAAGAGGTAACCGGCACAGCGAAAACAGTACTCAAAGACAGGGAGAGCAAGCTCTCTCTTGGCACTTTGGATGTGGGACATACAGCGAGATGTTTGCTGCTTTTGCGTTTGGCTGTTGGGAGATTTACAGCACAAAGATATCTAGTTGATTTGAAGCAGTTCCGAGAAAGTCTAAACATAATCGCCACTTCTCCCTCCTGGCACTTTCCATGTGGGAGATATAGCAGGATGTATATTGGTTTTGAGGACAACTCAATGGACAGTGTAGGGAGAAAAGTTCCTGGCTCCTTGAATGCCGTTCCTGGAGACACTGCGATCAATGAGGGAGATATGTCAAGATGTGTGTTGGTTTTGAGGACGGCTCTCTGGAGAGTCTTAGCAAAGAGGTCACAGGGATAATCAGAGCAATTCTCAGAGACACTGAGAACAAGATGGACAGTTCCCTCCTGGCACTTTCCCTGTAGGAGATACCGCAAGACGTTTCTGTAGATTGGGCACAGCGCTCTGCAGGGTGTTAGCAGAGACTTTCCCGGGACAGTGAAACCCTATGTCAGAGACACTGAGAAGAAGCCCCAATGTTCCTGTGGAATAATTACTAAATTGGCCAAGAATACAAAAATACAGCATTGTTCACACATTAAGGAAAGTCATAAAATCGAGAGGCTTCTGAGGTAGAATACAGCCACAGCTAGCACACGAAGAATGCAACATCTGTGATTCCCCGTACAAGGTTGTTTGCGAAACTACACGAGGGATGGAACGGAACACGCTTGTTCCGTGGCCTTCCCTTGTGACGAATAGCAGATATGGGGACGAGATGGTACTACGGAACTGATAAGCGGCCTACACGCTACCCGAGCCAACATTTCATCAACTGTTGATGAAATGCTGTCCTTTTGTGCGAACTTTGCTCACCACAATGTACCAAAACACACCTCCATCCCGGAGGCTATCCGCCCCCGAGGCGTGAACACTCCTCCTTGAATACATTAATCATAATAAAAGTACGTATGACTAAAGTCACTCAAACTCCACTTTGAAGATAAAAAAATAATATAAAAATAGCCCAAGAGAGAGGGGATGTCAGGGAAGACACCATCGCGAAGAATTCCACCGCTGATTTCCGGGATCAGTCGACGGGCTGAGCCTCTCTTCCCCCCCATAGGGACGCCTTTGGGTAAGACTTCGATTACACCGAGCGCTTTCTCGGGGACTTAGAAATTTCTCTAGAGAATCTCTACCCTACATTTATAGCCAGGCTGTATCGTTTATAATTTTGTCGCGCGTTTGTATACTTAGCAATATCTTTATTTGCACGTGCTTTGCAGACAGTGTATTTATCACCGGCAATCCAAAAGAACCTGTATATCTGTTGTTTAAATAAACTGCACTGTTTAAGTAGCTAGTCGTTTAGCTTTCTCACTGAACGCGACCAAAACTTGAGAGAGGCCGTGCTAGTTCAGGAGCACGACTAGACTGAAGGTGCAGCCCACTATTAGTGTATCCAAATCGTAATAGTTTAATACACATTAAACGCGATTGGACTGATAGTGCTGAATTGGGCATCACTCAGAATTTAAACCTAGCCGCACCTAGCCTCCCACCTCGGTGAGGAGTGTTAGAACGCAAGGGGGTTTATCTTCTGCCAAAACCGCTTGGCCCCGTTTCACGCGACAGAATTTGGCGTAGTCGGCAGGATTGCCATGGATAAACTGCTGCAAAAATACGATTGTGCCCCTTCCCAGGCTGGGAAGGAGTGGGCCCAAAAATTTTGGAAGGATGAAGAGAAAGTGGTGGAACGTATTGAAGAGTGTCGGGTTTCACAGAAGCTCAGAGCGGGGAAAGGCAAGGGTGTGATTTGTGCTGTGTTAGGCGCCTGTTTATCTTGTGCACAACAAGAAGCTAGAGAAACCCCTGCTCCTAATCTGATTTCAGCTGTAGAATATGCAACCCTGAAATCGGAGAATGAGGTGCTGAAGTCATCATTAGCCTTGCAAAAGGAGACAGGAGAAAAATTAAGAACTCAAGTTGATAAGCTTGTAAGTGAGAATGAATATTTAGGAAACCAGAATGCTCAACTTAAAATATTATTGGAAAGGGTGACTGGGCTCTTAGATAAAATGCAGCCCTCGACCCAGGTCCAACAGATTCGTAAGTTAATGTGTTATCCAAATTCCGTAACCCAGACCGGAGATTTTTGGTCTAATAGTGAGGATGACGAAGAAGATGAGGAGGAAAGGACTTTTACTTTGAAATCCCAAGTTTTTCCTTTACGTCCTCTGGTTAAAACTGAAACTGCGGTTGATGATGATGATGAAATTCACACCACTGTGCGTACCGTTCCATGGACACCAACCGAGTTAACAAAAATAAGGGAGAAATATTCAAGGCGACCAGAAGAGTCAGCTGTTGAGTACGTGTGGCGAGTTTCTTCTGAAGGGGGGGACAGAATTATGCTGAGTGAGGAAGAAGCAGGAGATTCTTGGGGACCAGGAGTGTTTTTAACAACTATTCCTGGTGGACCTCGCTGTCTTTTAACCCCGTCGGTCAAGTAAGACCGAGCAGATTCCCTTTTCTTTTGTGTCTTACAGGATGGTCATCATGGTTAGGCCGGCGAACTGTTGCCACCTCACAACAACTGAAGAGAGAGGTGACTGGTATCTTAGGAACAGGACTGGGAGTCTTAAATAGTATAGATGCTGAGATACTTGCAAACAAACTAGTCACAACTACTAGTGATCTAGACAAATTAAAACATCCTCTACAGTCCTCTCTATCAGCATTGGGAAATCACCAATGGCTTTTATCGAATATATTGCCTCAGTGGGAGGAAACAGGTGAAAAAGACCATCAGCTGATCACAAATGCACTTGGTACAACCCAAAACAATGTTTCCTTGGCCCTTAGTTGTATCCAAGCCCAACTGTGGATGCAATCTATGACAGCCGCAATTATAAGGGAAGGTGAAGAAGGCACCTTGCCCACCGAAATTCGAAAAGTAATATGGGATAATGCAATTGAGTTTGAGAGAAAATTTCAATCCTGGTGGTATCTGGTTAATTTCACCTATGATCCCACTGAGAGCAAAGCCACAGCTTTTGTCTTAACGATACGCAATGCCTCAGTATACACCATATACCCAATCATCGCACTGGGGTTGAATCACCATGGAGCTATACTCCATCCGGTAGAGCATAGAGTGTGGGCACAACAAAACGAGAATAAATGGCAAACTGTTGATGTTGAAGCATGCATTTCACGAGATCAACAAGGATTCATTTGTGAGAGTAATACTCTCAAGGCACAAGACATCTGTCTTGACACCAACCAGAATGTTTGTCATTTTGAGATACAACCTGATGAAACCCCAGAAACTGTGCTTGTGTATATTGGGAAAGGGTGTGTTTGCATGAGGTCTCCCTGTACTTTTGTATTCGTAGATGACATAGCAGTAGATATAAGTAATAACTCAAATCTTTGTGTTTGTAACTTTACTAACGTCATTGGATGTGACTTCAGTTATTCAGCTCCTGTTACGTCTTTTCAATTGCTACAATCTAATTATACATTGATTCGAGATTTGCTGCCTACCCCTATCGGAATGAATCTCTCACTACTGAAGAAGTTGCTACAACATGATGAATTGAAGCGATTGTTGAAAGAGGCCCAAGAAAATGGACAAAGAACTCTGATTACTGTCCATCATGATGTTGAAGAAATACACCATGTACTGGAAAGGGTCAAGAGAGACGGAGGACATGAATGGTGGGACACCCTCTTTGGGTGGTCACCAACAGCTACAGGACTTTTTAACAAGATGCTCCATCCTGTTGTTGTTCTACTAGTACTCACTGTATTGTGCTTTGCTTTGACAACTGTTTTGTATGTTAGACTTTGGATTATGATGAAACGCTTAACTCGCTTAATCACCCCACAAGAAGTATTTGCACTTGATATCCCTCGCCATAAGAGGATATGTGATATTCCCCATCAGTATTGATTATCGTGGAGCTTGAGTGACTGTAGTCACGGGGTGGATTATGTGGAATAATTACTAAATTGGCCAAGAATACAAAAATACAGCATTGTTCACACATTAAGGAAAGTCATAAAATCGAGAGGCTTCTGAGGTAGAATACAGCCACAGCTAGCACACGAAGAATGCAACATCTGTGATTCCCCGTACAAGGTTGTTTGCGAAACTACACGAGGGATGGAACGGAACACGCTTGTTCCGTGGCCTTCCCTTGTGACGAATAGCAGATATGGGGACGAGATGGTACTACGGAACTGATAAGCGGCCTACACGCTACCCGAGCCAACATTTCATCAACTGTTGATGAAATGCTGTCCTTTTGTGCGAACTTTGCTCACCACAATGTACCAAAACACACCTCCATCCCGGAGGCTATCCGCCCCCGAGGCGTGAACACTCCTCCTTGAATACATTAATCATAATAAAAGTACGTATGACTAAAGTCACTCAAACTCCACTTTGAAGATAAAAAAATAATATAAAAATAGCCCAAGAGAGAGGGGATGTCAGGGAAGACACCATCGCGAAGAATTCCACCGCTGATTTCCGGGATCAGTCGACGGGCTGAGCCTCTCTTCCCCCCCATAGGGACGCCTTTGGGTAAGACTTCGATTACACCGAGCGCTTTCTCGGGGACTTAGAAATTTCTCTAGAGAATCTCTACCCTACATTTATAGCCAGGCTGTATCGTTTATAATTTTGTCGCGCGTTTGTATACTTAGCAATATCTTTATTTGCACGTGCTTTGCAGACAGTGTATTTATCACCGGCAATCCAAAAGAACCTGTATATCTGTTGTTTAAATAAACTGCACTGTTTAAGTAGCTAGTCGTTTAGCTTTCTCACTGAACGCGACCAAAACTTGAGAGAGGCCGTGCTAGTTCAGGAGCACGACTAGACTGAAGGTGCAGCCCACTATTAGTGTATCCAAATCGTAATAGTTTAATACACATTAAACGCGATTGGACTGATAGTGCTGAATTGGGCATCACTCAGAATTTAAACCTAGCCGCACCTAGCCTCCCACCTCGGTGAGGAGTGTTAGAACGCAAGGGGGTTTATCTTCTGCCAAAACCGCTTGGCCCCGTTTCACGCGACAGTTCCCTCCAGGCACTTTCAGTGTGGGTGCCTTCTCCACGTGGTTCCTGGTTTCCCTGCAGCGCTGAAGAGAATGTTAGCAAAGAGGTAACCGGCACAGCGAAAACAGTACTCAAAGAGAGGGAGAGCAAGCTCTCTCTTGGCACTTTGGATGTGGGACATACAGCGAGATGTTTGCTGCTTTTGCGTTTGGCTGTTGGGAGATTTACAGCACAAAGATATCTAGTTGATTTGAAGCAGTTCCGAGAAAGTCTAAACATAATCGCCACTTCTCCCTCCTGGCACTTTCCATGTGGGAGATATAGCTGGATGTATATTGGTTTTGAGGACAACTCAATGGACAGTGTAGGGAGAAAAGTTCCTGGCTCCTTGAATGCCGTTCCTGGAGACACTGCGATCAATGAGGGAGATATGTCAAGATGTGTGTTGGTTTTGAGGACGGCTCTCTGGAGAGTCTTAGCAAAGAGGTCACAGGGATAATCAGAGCAATTCTCAGAGACACTGAGAACAAGCTCGACAATTCCCTCCTGGCACTTTCCCTGTAGGAGATACCGCAAGACGTTTCTGTAGATTGGGCACAGCGCTCTGCAGGGTGTTAGCAGAGACTTTCCCGGGACAGTGAAACCCTATGTCAGAGACACTGAGAAGAAGCCCCAATGTTCCCTCCAGGCACTTTCAGTGTGGGTGCCTTCTCCACGTGGTTCCTGGTTTCCCTGCAGCGCTGAAGAGAATGTTAGCAAAGAGGTAACCGGCACAGCGAAAACAGTACTCAAAGACAGGGAGAGCAAGCTCTCTCTTGGCACTTTGGATGTGGGACATACAGCGAGATGTTTGCTGCTTTTGCGTTTGGCTGTTGGGAGATTTACAGCACAAAGATATCTAGTTGATTTGAAGCAGTTCCGAGAAAGTCTAAACATAATCGCCACTTCTCCCTCCTGGCACTTTCCATGTGGGAGATATAGCAGGATGTATATTGGTTTTGAGGACAACTCAATGGACAGTGTAGGGAGAAAAGTTCCTGGCTCCTTGAATGCCGTTCCTGGAGACACTGCGATCAATGTGGGAGATATGTCAAGATGTGTGTTGGTTTTGAGGACGGCTCTCTGGAGAGTCTTAGCAAAGAGGTCACAGGGATAATCAGAGCAATTCTCAGAGACACTGAGAACAAGATGGACAGTTCCCTCCTGGCACTTTCCCTGTAGGAGATACCGCAAGACGTTTCTGTAGATTGGGCACAGCGCTCTGCAGGGTGTTAGCAGAGACTTTCCCGGGACAGTGAAACCCTATGTCAGAGACACTGAGAAGAAGCCCCAATGTTCCCTCCAGGCACTTTCAGTGTGGGTGCCTTCTCCACGTGGTTCCTGGTTTCCCTGCAGCGCTGAAGAGAATGTTAGCAAAGAGGTAACCGGGACAGTGAAAACAGTACTCAAAGAGAGGGAGAGCAAGCTCTCTCTTGGCACTTTGGATGTGGGACATACAGCGAGATGTTTGCTGCTTTTGCGTTTGGCTGTTGGGAGATTTACAGCACAAAGATATCTAGTTGATTTGAAGCAGTTCCGAGAAAGTCTAAACATAATCGCCACTTCTCCCTCCTGGCACTTTCCATGTGGGAGATATAGCAGGATGTATATTGGTTTTGAGGACAACTCAATGGACAGTGTAGGGAGAAAAGTTCCTGGCTCCTTGAATGCCGTTCCTGGAGACACTGCGATCAATGTGGGAGATATGTCAAGATGTGTGTTTGTTTTGAGGACGGCTCTCTGGAGAGTCTTAGCAAAGAGGTCACAGGGATAATCAGAGCAATTCTCAGAGACACTGAGAACAAGCTCGACAATTCCCTCCTGGCACTTTCCCTGTAGGAGATACCGCAAGACGTTTCTGTAGATTGGGCACAGCGCTCTGCAGGGTGTTAGCAGAGACTTTCCCGGGACAGTGAAACCCTATGTCAGAGACACTGAGAAGAAGCCCCAATGTTCCCTCCAGGCACTTTCAGTGTGGGTGCCTTCTCCACGTGGTTCCTGGTTTCCCTGCAGCGCTGAAGAGAATGTTAGCAAAGAGGTAACCGGGACAGCGAAAACAGTACTCAAAGAGAGGGAGAGCAAGCTCTCTCTTGGCACTTTGGATGTGGGACATACAGCGAGATGTTTGCTGCTTTTGCGTTTGGCTGTTGGGAGATTTACAGCACAAAGATATCTAGTTGATTTGAAGCAGTTCCGAGAAAGTCTAAACATAATCGCCACTTCTCCCTCCTGGCACTTTCCATGTGGGAGATATAGCTGGATGTATATTGGTTTTGAGGACAACTCAATGGACAGTGTAGGGAGAAAAGTTCCTGGCTCCTTGAATGCCGTTCCTGGAGACACTGCGATCAATGAGGGAGATATGTCAAGATGTGTGTTGGTTTTGAGGACGGCTCTCTGGAGAGTCTTAGCAAAGAGGTCACAGGGATAATCAGAGCAATTCTCAGAGACACTGAGAACAAGATGGACAGTTCCCTCCTGGCACTTTCCCTGTAGGAGATACCGCAAGACGTTTCTGTAGATTGGGCACAGCGCTCTGCAGGGTGTTAGCAGAGACTTTCCCGGGACAGTGAAACCCTATGTCAGAGACACTGAGAAGAAGCCCCAATGTTCCCTCCAGGCACTTTCAGTGTGGGTGCCTTCTCCACGTGGTTCCTGGTTTCCCTGCAGCGCTGAAGAGAATGTTAGCAAAGAGGTAACCGGCACAGCGAAAACAGTACTCAAAGACAGGGAGAGCAAGCTCTCTCTTGGCACTTTGGATGTGGGACATACAGCGAGATGTTTGCTGCTTTTGCGTTTGGCTGTTGGGAGATTTACAGCACAAAGATATCTAGTTGATTTGAAGCAGTTCCGAGAAAGTCTAAACATAATCGCCACTTCTCCCTCCTGGCACTTTCCATGTGGGAGATATAGCAGGATGTATATTGGTTTTGAGGACAACTCAATGGACAGTGTAGGGAGAAAAGTTCCTGGCTCCTTGAATGCCGTTCCTGGAGACACTGCGATCAATGTGGGAGATATGTCAAGATGTGTGTTTGTTTTGAGGACGGCTCTCTGGAGAGTCTTAGCAAAGAGGTCACAGGGATAATCAGAGCAATTCTCAGAGACACTGAGAACAAGATGGACAGTTCCCTCCTGGCACTTTCCCTGTAGGAGATACCGCAAGACGTTTCTGTAGATTGGGCACAGCGCTCTGCAGGGTGTTAGCAGAGACTTTCCCGGGACAGTGAAACCCTATGTCAGAGACACTGAGAAGAAGCCCCAATGTTCCCTCCAGGCACTTTCAGTGTGGGTGCCTTCTCCACGTGGTTCCTGGTTTCCCTGCAGCGCTGAAGAGAATGTTAGCAAAGAGGTAACCGGGACAGTGAAAACAGTACTCAAAGACAGGGAGAGCAAGCTCTCTCTTGGCACTTTGGATGTGGGACATACAGCGAGATGTTTGCTGCTTTTGCGTTTGGCTGTTGGGAGATTTACAGCACAAAGATATCTAGTTGATTTGAAGCAGTTCCGAGAAAGTCTAAACATAATCGCCACTTCTCCCTCCTGGCACTTTCCATGTGGGAGATATAGCAGGATGTATATTGGTTTTGAGGACAACTCAATGGACAGTGTAGGGAGAAAAGTTCCTGGCTCCTTGAATGCCGTTCCTGGAGACACTGCGATCAATGTGGGAGATATGTCAAGATGTGTGTTTGTTTTGAGGACGGCTCTCTGGAGAGTCTTAGCAAAGAGGTCACAGGGATAATCAGAGCAATTCTCAGAGACACTGAGAACAAGCTCGACAATTCCCTCCTGGCACTTTCCCTGTAGGAGATACCGCAAGACGTTTCTGTAGATTGGGCACAGCGCTCTGCAGGGTGTTAGCAGAGACTTTCCCGGGACAGTGAAACCCTATGTCAGAGACACTGAGAAGAAGCCCCAATGTTCCCTCCAGGCACTTTCAGTGTGGGTGCCTTCTCCACGTGGTTCCTGGTTTCCCTGCAGCGCTGAAGAGAATGTTAGCAAAGAGGTAACCGGCACAGCGAAAACAGTACTCAAAGACAGGGAGAGCAAGCTCTCTCTTGGCACTTTGGATGTGGGACATACAGCGAGATGTTTGCTGCTTTTGCGTTTGGCTGTTGGGAGATTTACAGCACAAAGATATCTAGTTGATTTGAAGCAGTTCCGAGGAAGTCTAAACATAATCGCCACTTCTCCCTCCTGGCACTTTCCATGTGGGAGATATAGCAGGATGTATATTGGTTTTGAGGACAACTCAATGGACAGTGTAGGGAGAAAAGTTCCTGGCTCCTTGAATGCCGTTCCTGGAGACACTGCGATCAATGAGGGAGATATGTCAAGATGTGTGTTGGTTTTGAGGACGGCTCTCTGGAGAGTCTTAGCAAAGAGGTCACAGGCATAATCAGAGCAATTCTCAGAGACACTGAGAACAAGATGGACAGTTCCCTCCTGGCACTTTCCCTGTAGGAGATACCGCAAGACGTTTCTGTAGATTGGGCACAGCGCTCTGCAGGGTGTTAGCAGAGACTTTCCCGGGACAGTGAAACCCTATGTCAGAGACACTGAGAAGAAGCCCCAATGTTCCCTCCAGGCACTTTCAGTGTGGGTGCCTTCTCCACGTGGTTCCTGGTTTCCCTGCAGCGCTGAAGAGAATGTTAGCAAAGAGGTAACCGGCACAGCGAAAACAGTACTCAAAGACAGGGAGAGCAAGCTCTCTCTTGGCACTTTGGATGTGGGACATACAGCGAGATGTTTGCTGCTTTTGCGTTTGGCTGTTGGGAGATTTACAGCACAAAGATATCTAGTTGATTTGAAGCAGTTCCGAGAAAGTCTAAACATAATCGCCACTTCTCCCTCCTGGCACTTTCCATGTGGGAGATATAGCAGGATGTATATTGGTTTTGAGGACAACTCAATGGACAGTGTAGGGAGAAAAGTTCCTGGCTCCTTGAATGCCGTTCCTGGAGACACTGCGATCAATGTGGGAGATATGTCAAGATGTGTGTTGGTTTTGAGGACGGCTCTCTGGAGAGTCTTAGCAAAGAGGTCACAGGGATAATCAGAGCAATTCTCAGAGACACTGAGAACAAGATGGACAGTTCCCTCCTGGCACTTTCCCTGTAGGAGATACCGCAAGACGTTTCTGTAGATTGGGCACAGCGCTCTGCAGGGTGTTAGCAGAGACTTTCCCGGGACAGTGAAACCCTATGTCAGAGACACTGAGAAGAAGCCCCAATGTTCCCTCCAGGCACTTTCAGTGTGGGTGCCTTCTCCACGTGGTTCCTGGTTTCCCTGCAGCGCTGAAGAGAATGTTAGCAAAGAGGTAACCGGCACAGCGAAAACAGTACTCAAAGACAGGGAGAGCAAGCTCTCTCTTGGCACTTTGGATGTGGGACATACAGCGAGATGTTTGCTGCTTTTGCGTTTGGCTGTTGGGAGATTTACAGCACAAAGATATCTAGTTGATTTGAAGCAGTTCCGAGAAAGTCTAAACATAATCGCCACTTCTCCCTCCTGGCACTTTCCATGTGGGAGATATAGCAGGATGTATATTGGTTTTGAGGACAACTCAATGGACAGTGTAGGGAGAAAAGTTCCTGGCTCCTTGAATGCCGTTCCTGGAGACACTGCGATCAATGAGGGAGATATGTCAAGATGTGTGTTGGTTTTGAGGACGGCTCTCTGGAGAGTCTTAGCAAAGAGGTCACAGGGATAATCAGAGCAATTCTCAGAGACACTGAGAACAAGATGGACAGTTCCCTCCTGGCACTTTCCCTGTAGGAGATACCGCAAGACGTTTCTGTAGATTGGGCACAGCGCTCTGCAGGGTGTTAGCAGAGACTTTCCCGGGACAGTGAAACCCTATGTCAGAGACACTGAGAAGAAGCCCCAATGTTCCCTCCAGGCACTTTCAGTGTGGGTGCCTTCTCCACGTGGTTCCTGGTTTCCCTGCAGCGCTGAAGAGAATGTTAGCAAAGAGGTAACCGGGACAGTGAAAACAGTACTCAAAGACAGGGAGAGCAAGCTCTCTCTTGGCACTTTGGATGTGGGACATACAGCGAGATGTTTGCTGCTTTTGCGTTTGGCTGTTGGGAGATTTACAGCACAAAGATATCTAGTTGATTTGAAGCAGTTCCGAGAAAGTCTAAACATAATCGCCACTTCTCCCTCCTGGCACTTTCCATGTGGGAGATATAGCAGGATGTATATTGGTTTTGAGGACAACTCAATGGACAGTGTAGGGAGAAAAGTTCCTGGCTCCTTGAATGCCGTTCCTGGAGACACTGCGATCAATGTGGGAGATATGTCAAGATGTGTGTTGGTTTTGAGGACGGCTCTCTGGAGAGTCTTAGCAAAGAGGTCACAGGGATAATCAGAGCAATTCTCAGAGACACTGAGAACAAGATGGACAGTTCCCTCCTGGCACTTTCCCTGTAGGAGATACCGCAAGACGTTTCTGTAGATTGGGCACAGCGCTCTGCAGGGTGTTAGCAGAGACTTTCCCGGGACAGTGAAACCCTATGTCAGAGACACTGAGAAGAAGCCCCAATGTTCCCTCCAGGCACTTTCAGTGTGGGTGCCTTCTCCACGTGGTTCCTGGTTTCCCTGCAGCGCTGAAGAGAATGTTAGCAAAGAGGTAACCGGCACAGCGAAAACAGTACTCAAAGAGAGGGAGAGCAAGCTCTCTCTTGGCACTTTGGATGTGGGACATACAGCGAGATGTTTGCTGCTTTTGCGTTTGGCTGTTGGGAGATTTACAGCACAAAGATATCTAGTTGATTTGAAGCAGTTCCGAGAAAGTCTAAACATAATCGCCACTTCTCCCTCCTGGCACTTTCCATGTGGGAGATATAGCTGGATGTATATTGGTTTTGAGGACAACTCAATGGACAGTGTAGGGAGAAAAGTTCCTGGCTCCTTGAATGCCGTTCCTGGAGACACTGCGATCAATGTGGGAGATATGTCAAGATGTGTGTTGGTTTTGAGGACGGCTCTCTGGAGAGTCTTAGCAAAGAGGTCACAGGGATAATCAGAGCAATTCTCAGAGACACTGAGAACAAGATGGACAGTTCCCTCCTGGCACTTTCCCTGTAGGAGATACCGCAAGACGTTTCTGTAGATTGGGCACAGCGCTCTGCAGGGTGTTAGCAGAGACTTTCCCGGGACAGTGAAACCCTATGTCAGAGACACTGAGAAGAAGCCCCAATGTTCCCTCCAGGCACTTTCAGTGTGGGTGCCTTCTCCACGTGGTTCCTGGTTTCCCTGCAGCGCTGAAGAGAATGTTAGCAAAGAGGTAACCGGCACAGCGAAAACAGTACTCAAAGACAGGGAGAGCAAGCTCTCTCTTGGCACTTTGGATGTGGGACATACAGCGAGATGTTTGCTGCTTTTGCGTTTGGCTGTTGGGAGATTTACAGCACAAAGATATCTAGTTGATTTGAAGCAGTTCCGAGAAAGTCTAAACATAATCGCCACTTCTCCCTCCTGGCACTTTCCATGTGGGAGATATAGCAGGATGTATATTGGTTTTGAGGACAACTCAATGGACAGTGTAGGGAGAAAAGTTCCTGGCTCCTTGAATGCCGTTCCTGGAGACACTGCGATCAATGAGGGAGATATGTCAAGATGTGTGTTGGTTTTGAGGACGGCTCTCTGGAGAGTCTTAGCAAAGAGGTCACAGGGATAATCAGAGCAATTCTCAGAGACACTGAGAACAAGATGGACAGTTCCCTCCTGGCACTTTCCCTGTAGGAGATACCGCAAGACGTTTCTGTAGATTGGGCACAGCGCTCTGCAGGGTGTTAGCAGAGACTTTCCCGGGACAGTGAAACCCTATGTCAGAGACACTGAGAAGAAGCCCCAATGTTCCCTCCAGGCACTTTCAGTGTGGGTGCCTTCTCCACGTGGTTCCTGGTTTCCCTGCAGCGCTGAAGAGAATGTTAGCAAAGAGGTAACCGGGACAGTGAAAACAGTACTCAAAGACAGGGAGAGCAAGCTCTCTCTTGGCACTTTGGATGTGGGACATACAGCGAGATGTTTGCTGCTTTTGCGTTTGGCTGTTGGGAGATTTACAGCACAAAGATATCTAGTTGATTTGAAGCAGTTCCGAGAAAGTCTAAACATAATCGCCACTTCTCCCTCCTGGCACTTTCCATGTGGGAGATATAGCAGGATGTATATTGGTTTTGAGGACAACTCAATGGACAGTGTAGGGAGAAAAGTTCCTGGCTCCTTGAATGCCGTTCCTGGAGACACTGCGATCAATGTGGGAGATATGTCAAGATGTGTGTTGGTTTTGAGGACGGCTCTCTGGAGAGTCTTAGCAAAGAGGTCACAGGGATAATCAGAGCAATTCTCAGAGACACTGAGAACAAGATGGACAGTTCCCTCCTGGCACTTTCCCTGTAGGAGATACCGCAAGACGTTTCTGTAGATTGGGCACAGCGCTCTGCAGGGTGTTAGCAGAGACTTTCCCGGGACAGTGAAACCCTATGTCAGAGACACTGAGAAGAAGCCCCAATGTTCCCTCCAGGCACTTTCAGTGTGGGTGCCTTCTCCACGTGGTTCCTGGTTTCCCTGCAGCGCTGAAGAGAATGTTAGCAAAGAGGTAACCGGCACAGCGAAAACAGTACTCAAAGAGAGGGAGAGCAAGCTCTCTCTTGGCACTTTGGATGTGGGACATACAGCGAGATGTTTGCTGCTTTTGCGTTTGGCTGTTGGGAGATTTACAGCACAAAGATATCTAGTTGATTTGAAGCAGTTCCGAGAAAGTCTAAACATAATCGCCACTTCTCCCTCCTGGCACTTTCCATGTGGGAGATATAGCTGGATGTATATTGGTTTTGAGGACAACTCAATGGACAGTGTAGGGAGAAAAGTTCCTGGCTCCTTGAATGCCGTTCCTGGAGACACTGCGATCAATGAGGGAGATATGTCAAGATGTGTGTTGGTTTTGAGGACGGCTCTCTGGAGAGTCTTAGCAAAGAGGTCACAGGGATAATCAGAGCAATTCTCAGAGACACTGAGAACAAGATGGACAGTTCCCTCCTGGCACTTTCCCTGTAGGAGATACCGCAAGACGTTTCTGTAGATTGGGCACAGCGCTCTGCAGGGTGTTAGCAGAGACTTTCCCGGGACAGTGAAACCCTATGTCAGAGACACTGAGAAGAAGCCCCAATGTTCCCTCCAGGCACTTTCAGTGTGGGTGCCTTCTCCACGTGGTTCCTGGTTTCCCTGCAGCGCTGAAGAGAATGTTAGCAAAGAGGTAACCGGCACAGCGAAAACAGTACTCAAAGACAGGGAGAGCAAGCTCTCTCTTGGCACTTTGGATGTGGGACATACAGCGAGATGTTTGCTGCTTTTGCGTTTGGCTGTTGGGAGATTTACAGCACAAAGATATCTAGTTGATTTGAAGCAGTTCCGAGAAAGTCTAAACATAATCGCCACTTCTCCCTCCTGGCACTTTCCATGTGGGAGATATAGCAGGATGTATATTGGTTTTGAGGACAACTCAATGGACAGTGTAGGGAGAAAAGTTCCTGGCTCCTTGAATGCCGTTCCTGGAGACACTGCGATCAATGTGGGAGATATGTCAAGATGTGTGTTGGTTTTGAGGACGGCTCTCTGGAGAGTCTTAGCAAAGAGGTCACAGGGATAATCAGAGCAATTCTCAGAGACACTGAGAACAAGCTCGACAATTCCCTCCTGGCACTTTCCCTGTAGGAGATACCGCAAGACGTTTCTGTAGATTGGGCACAGCGCTCTGCAGGGTGTTAGCAGAGACTTTCCCGGGACAGTGAAACCCTATGTCAGAGACACTGAGAAGAAGCCCCAATGTTCCCTCCAGGCACTTTCAGTGTGGGTGCCTTCTCCACGTGGTTCCTGGTTTCCCTGCAGCGCTGAAGAGAATGTTAGCAAAGAGGTAACCGGCACAGCGAAAACAGTACTCAAAGACAGGGAGAGCAAGCTCTCTCTTGGCACTTTGGATGTGGGACATACAGCGAGATGTTTGCTGCTTTTGCGTTTGGCTGTTGGGAGATTTACAGCACAAAGATATCTAGTTGATTTGAAGCAGTTCCGAGAAAGTCTAAACATAATCGCCACTTCTCCCTCCTGGCACTTTCCATGTGGGAGATATAGCAGGATGTATATTGGTTTTGAGGACAACTCAATGGACAGTGTAGGGAGAAAAGTTCCTGGCTCCTTGAATGCCGTTCCTGGAGACACTGCGATCAATGTGGGAGATATGTCAAGATGTGTGTTGGTTTTGAGGACGGCTCTCTGGAGAGTCTTAGCAAAGAGGTCACAGGGATAATCAGAGCAATTCTCAGAGACACTGAGAACAAGCTCGACAATTCCCTCCTGGCACTTTCCCTGTAGGAGATACCGCAAGACGTTTCTGTAGATTGGGCACAGCGCTCTGCAGGGTGTTAGCAGAGACTTTCCCGGGACAGTGAAACCCTATGTCAGAGACACTGAGAAGAAGCCCCAATGTTCCCTCCAGGCACTTTCAGTGTGGGTGCCTTCTCCACGTGGTTCCTGGTTTCCCTGCAGCGCTGAAGAGAATGTTAGCAAAGAGGTAACCGGCACAGCGAAAACAGTACTCAAAGACAGGGAGAGCAAGCTCTCTCTTGGCACTTTGGATGTGGGACATACAGCGAGATGTTTGCTGCTTTTGCGTTTGGCTGTTGGGAGATTTACAGCACAAAGATATCTAGTTGATTTGAAGCAGTTCCGAGAAAGTCTAAACATAATCGCCACTTCTCCCTCCTGGCACTTTCCATGTGGGAGATATAGCAGGATGTATATTGGTTTTGAGGACAACTCAATGGACAGTGTAGGGAGAAAAGTTCCTGGCTCCTTGAATGCCGTTCCTGGAGACACTGCGATCAATGTGGGAGATATGTCAAGATGTGTGTTGGTTTTGAGGACGGCTCTCTGGAGAGTCTTAGCAAAGAGGTCACAGGGATAATCAGAGCAATTCTCAGAGACACTGAGAACAAGCTCGACAATTCCCTCCTGGCACTTTCCCTGTAGGAGATACCGCAAGACGTTTCTGTAGATTGGGCACAGCGCTCTGCAGGGTGTTAGCAGAGACTTTCCCGGGACAGTGAAACCCTATGTCAGAGACACTGAGAAGAAGCCCCAATGTTCCCTCCAGGCACTTTCAGTGTGGGTGCCTTCTCCACGTGGTTCCTGGTTTCCCTGCAGCGCTGAAGAGAATGTTAGCAAAGAGGTAACCGGCACAGCGAAAACAGTACTCAAAGACAGGGAGAGCAAGCTCTCTCTTGGCACTTTGGATGTGGGACATACAGCGAGATGTTTGCTGCTTTTGCGTTTGGCTGTTGGGAGATTTACAGCACAAAGATATCTAGTTGATTTGAAGCAGTTCCGAGAAAGTCTAAACATAATCGCCACTTCTCCCTCCTGGCACTTTCCATGTGGGAGATATAGCTGGATGTATATTGGTTTTGAGGACAACTCAATGGACAGTGTAGGGAGAAAAGTTCCTGGCTCCTTGAATGCCGTTCCTGGAGACACTGCGATCAATGAGGGAGATATGTCAAGATGTGTGTTGGTTTTGAGGACGGCTCTCTGGAGAGTCTTAGCAAAGAGGTCACAGGGATAATCAGAGCAATTCTCAGAGACACTGAGAACAAGATGGACAGTTCCCTCCTGGCACTTTCCCTGTAGGAGATACCGCAAGACGTTTCTGTAGATTGGGCACAGCGCTCTGCAGGGTGTTAGCAGAGACTTTCCCGGGACAGTGAAACCCTATGTCAGAGACACTGAGAAGAAGCCCCAATGTTCCCTCCAGGCACTTTCAGTGTGGGTGCCTTCTCCACGTGGTTCCTGGTTTCCCTGCAGCGCTGAAGAGAATGTTAGCAAAGAGGTAACCGGCACAGCGAAAACAGTACTCAAAGACAGGGAGAGCAAGCTCTCTCTTGGCACTTTGGATGTGGGACATACAGCGAGATGTTTGCTGCTTTTGCGTTTGGCTGTTGGGAGATTTACAGCACAAAGATATCTAGTTGATTTGAAGCAGTTCCGAGAAAGTCTAAACATAATCGCCACTTCTCCCTCCTGGCACTTTCCATGTGGGAGATATAGCAGGATGTATATTGGTTTTGAGGACAACTCAATGGACAGTGTAGGGAGAAAAGTTCCTGGCTCCTTGAATGCCGTTCCTGGAGACACTGCGATCAATGTGGGAGATATGTCAAGATGTGTGTTGGTTTTGAGGACGGCTCTCTGGAGAGTCTTAGCAAAGAGGTCACAGGGATAATCAGAGCAATTCTCAGAGACACTGAGAACAAGCTCGACAATTCCCTCCTGGCACTTTCCCTGTAGGAGATACCGCAAGACGTTTCTGTAGATTGGGCACAGCGCTCTGCAGGGTGTTAGCAGAGACTTTCCCGGGACAGTGAAACCCTATGTCAGAGACACTGAGAAGAAGCCCCAATGTTCCCTCCAGGCACTTTCAGTGTGGGTGCCTTCTCCACGTGGTTCCTGGTTTCCCTGCAGCGCTGAAGAGAATGTTAGCAAAGAGGTAACCGGCACAGCGAAAACAGTACTCAAAGACAGGGAGAGCAAGCTCTCTCTTGGCACTTTGGATGTGGGACATACAGCGAGATGTTTGCTGCTTTTGCGTTTGGCTGTTGGGAGATTTACAGCACAAAGATATCTAGTTGATTTGAAGCAGTTCCGAGAAAGTCTAAACATAATCGCCACTTCTCCCTCCTGGCACTTTCCATGTGGGAGATATAGCAGGATGTATATTGGTTTTGAGGACAACTCAATGGACAGTGTAGGGAGAAAAGTTCCTGGCTCCTTGAATGCCGTTCCTGGAGACACTGCGATCAATGTGGGAGATATGTCAAGATGTGTGTTGGTTTTGAGGACGGCTCTCTGGAGAGTCTTAGCAAAGAGGTCACAGGGATAATCAGAGCAATTCTCAGAGACACTGAGAACAAGCTCGACAATTCCCTCCTGGCACTTTCCCTGTAGGAGATACCGCAAGACGTTTCTGTAGATTGGGCACAGCGCTCTGCAGGGTGTTAGCAGAGACTTTCCCGGACAGTGAAACCCTATGTCAGAGACACTGAGAAGAAGCCCCAATGTTCCCTCCAGGCACTTTCAGTGTGGGTGCCTTCTCCACGTGGTTCCTGGTTTCCCTGCAGCGCTGAAGAGAATGTTAGCAAAGAGGTAACCGGCACAGCGAAAACAGTACTCAAAGACAGGGAGAGCAAGCTCTCTCTTGGCACTTTGGATGTGGGACATACAGCGAGATGTTTGCTGCTTTTGCGTTTGGCTGTGGGAGATTTACAGCACAAAGATATCTAGTTGATTTGAAGCAGTTCCGAGAAAGTCTAAACATAATCGCCACTTCTCCCTCCTGGCACTTTCCATGTGGGAGATATAGCAGGATGTATATTGTTTTGAGGACAACTCAATGGACAGTGTAGGGAGAAAAGTTCCTGGCTCCTTGAATGCCGTTCCTGGAGACACTGCGATCAATGTGGGAGATATGTCAAGATGTGTGTTGGTTTTGAGGACGGCTCTCTGAGAGTCTTAGCAAAGAGGTCACAGGGATAATCAGAGCAATTCTCAGAGACACTGAGAACAAGCTCGACAATTCCCTCCTGGCACTTTCCCTGTAGGAGATACCGCAAGACGTTTCTGTAGATTGGCACAGCGCTCTGCAGGGTGTTAGCAGAGACTTTCCCGGGACAGTGAAACCCTATGTCAGAGACACTGAGAAGAAGCCCCAATGTTCCCTCCAGGCACTTTCAGTGTGGGTGCCTTCTCCACGTGGTTCCTGGTTCCCTGCAGCGCTGAAGAGAATGTTAGCAAAGAGGTAACCGGCACAGCGAAAACAGTACTCAAAGACAGGGAGAGCAAGCTCTCTCTTGGCACTTTGGATGTGGGACATACAGCGAGATGTTTGCTGCTTTTGCGTTTGGCTGTTGGAGATTTACAGCACAAAGATATCTAGTTGATTTGAAGCAGTTCCGAGAAAGTCTAAACATAATCGCCACTTCTCCCTCCTGGCACTTTCCATGTGGGAGATATAGCAGGATGTATATTGGTTTTGAGGACAACTCAATGGACAGTGTAGGGAGAAAAGTTCCTGGCTCCTTGAATGCCGTTCCTGGAGACACTGCGATCAATGTGGGAGATATGTCAAGATGTGTGTTGGTTTTGAGGACGGCTCTCTGGAGAGTCTTAGCAAAGAGGTCACAGGGATAATCAGAGCAATTCTCAGAGACACTGAGAACAAGCTCGACAATTCCCTCCTGGCACTTTCCTGTAGGAGATACCGCAAGACGTTTCTGTAGATTGGGCACAGCGCTCTGCAGGGTGTTAGCAGAGACTTTCCCGGGACAGTGAAACCCTATGTCAGAGACACTGAGAAGAAGCCCCAATGTTCCCTCCAGGCACTTTCAGTGTGGGTGCCTTCTCCACGTGGTTCCTGGTTTCCCTGCAGCGCTGAAGAGAATGTTAGCAAAGAGGTAACCGGCACAGCGAAAACAGTACTCAAAGACAGGGAGAGCAAGCTCTCTCTTGGCACTTTGGATGTGGGACATACAGCGAGATGTTTGCTGCTTTTGCGTTTGGCTGTTGGGAGATTTACAGCACAAAGATATCTAGTTGATTTGAAGCAGTTCCGAGAAAGTCTAAACATAATCGCCACTTCTCCCTCCTGGCACTTTCCATGTGGGAGATATAGCAGGATGTATATTGGTTTTGAGGACAACTCAATGGACAGTGTAGGGAGAAAAGTTCCTGGCTCCTTGAATGCCGTTCCTGGAGACACTGCGATCAATGTGGGAGATATGTCAAGATGTGTGTTTGTTTTGAGGACGGCTCTCTGGAGAGTCTTAGCAAAGAGGTCACAGGGATAATCAGAGCAATTCTCAGAGACACTGAGAACAAGCTCGACAATTCCCTCCTGGCACTTTCCCTGTAGGAGATACCGCAAGACGTTTCTGTAGATTGGGCACAGCGCTCTGCAGGGTGTTAGCAGAGACTTTCCCGGGACAGTGAAACCCCTATGTCAGAGACACTGAGAAGAAGCCCCAATGTTCCCTCCAGGCACTTTCAGTGTGGGTGCCTTCTCCACGTGGTTCTGGTTTCCCCTGCAGCGCTGAAGAGAATGTTAGCAAAGAGGTAACCGGCACAGCGAAAACAGTACTCAAAGACAGGGAGAGCAAGCTCTCTCTTGGCACTTTGGATGTGGGACATACAGCGAGATGTTTGCTGCTTTTGCGTTTGGCTGTTGGGAGATTTACAGCACAAAGATATCTAGTTGATTTGAAGCAGTTCCGAGAAAGTCTAAACATAATCGCCACTTCTCCCTCCTGGCACTTTCCATGTGGGAGATATAGCAGGATGTATATTGGTTTTGAGGACAACTCAATGGACAGTGTAGGGAGAAAAGTTCCTGGCTCCTTGAATGCCGTTCCTGGAGACACTGCGATCAATGTGGGAGATATGTCAAGATGTGTGTTGGTTTTGAGGACGGCTCTCTGGAGAGTCTTAGCAAAGAGGTCACAGGGATAATCAGAGCAATTCTCAGAGACACTGAGAACAAGATGGACAGTTCCCCTCCTGGCACTTTCCCTGTAGGAGATACCGCAAGACGTTTCTGTAGATTGGGCACAGCGCTCTGCAGGGTGTTAGCAGAGACTTTCCCGGGACAGTGAAACCCTATGTCAGAGACACTGAGAAGAAGCCCCAATGTTCCCTCCAGGCACTTTCAGTGTGGGTGCCTTCTCCACGTGGTTCCTGGTTTCCCTGCAGCGCTGAAGAGAATGTTAGCAAAGAGGTAACCGGCACAGCGAAAACAGTACTCAAAGACAGGGAGAGCAAGCTCTCTCTTGCACTTTGGATGTGGGACATACAGCGAGATGTTTGCTGCTTTTGCGTTTGGCTGTTGGGAGATTTACAGCACAAAGTTATCTAGTTGATTTGAAGCAGTTCCGAGAAAGTCTAAACATAATCGCCACTTTCTCCCTCCTGGCACTTTCCATGTGGGAGATATAGCAGGATGTATATTGGTTTTGAGGACAACTCAATGGACAGTGTAGGGAGAAAAGTTCCTGGCTCCTTGAATGCCGTTCCTGGAGACACTGCGATCAATGTGGGAGATATGTCAAGATGTGTGTTGGTTTTGAGGACGGCTCTCTGGAGAGTCTTAGCAAAGAGGTCACAGGGATAATCAGAGCAATTCTCAGAGACACTGAGAACAAGCTCGACAATTCCCTCCTGGCACTTTCCCTGTAGGAGATACCGCAAGACGTTTCTGTAGATTGGGCACAGCGCTCTGCAGGGTGTTAGCAGAGACTTTCCCGGGACAGTGAAACCCTATGTCAGAGACACTGAGAAGAAGCCCCAATGTTCCCTCCAGGCACTTTCAGTGTGGGTGCCTTCTCCACGTGGTTCCTGGTTTCCCTGCAGCGCTGAAGAGAATGTTAGCAAAGAGGTAACCGGCACAGCGAAAACAGTACTCAAAGACAGGGAGAGCAAGCTCTCTCTTGGCACTTTGGATGTGGGACATACAGCGAGATGTTTGCTGCTTTTGCGTTTGGCTGTTGGAGATTTACAGCACAAAGATATCTAGTTGATTTGAAGCAGTTCCGAGAAAGTCTAACATAATCGCCACTTCTCCCTCCTGGCACTTTCCATGTGGGAGATATAGCAGGATGTATATTGGTTTTGAGGACAACTCAATGGACAGTGTAGGGAGAAAAGTTCCTGGCTCCTTGAATGCCGTTCCTGGAGACACTGCGATCAATGTGGGAGATATGTCAAGATGTGTGTTGGTTTTGAGGACGGCTCTCTGGAGAGTCTTAGCAAAGAGGTCACAGGGATAATCAGAGCAATTCTCAGAGACACTGAGAACAAGCTCGACAATTCCCTCCTGGCACTTTCCCTGTAGGAGATACCGCAAGACGTTTCTGTAGATTGGGCACAGCGCTCTGCAGGGTGTTAGCAGAGACTTTCCCGGGACAGTGAAACCCTATGTCAGAGACACTGAGAAGAAGCCCCAATGTTCCCTCCAGGCACTTTCAGTGTGGGTGCCTTCTCCACGTGGTTCCTGGTTTCCCTGCAGCGCTGAAGAGAATGTTAGCAAAGAGGTAACCGGCACAGCGAAAACAGTACTCAAAGACAGGGAGAGCAAGCTCTCTCTTGGCACTTTGGATGTGGGACATACAGCGAGATGTTGCTGCTTTTGCGTTTGGCTGTTGGGAGATTTACAGCACAAAGATATCTAGTTGATTTGAAGCAGTTCCGAGAAAGTCTAAACATAATCGCCACTTCTCCCTCCTGGCACTTTCCATGTGGGAGATATAGCAGGATGTATATTGGTTTTGAGGACAACTCAATGGACAGTGTAGGGAGAAAAGTTCCTGGCTCCTTGAATGCCGTTCCTGGAGACACTGCGATCAATGTGGGAGATATGTCAAGATGTGTGTTGGTTTTGAGGACGGCTCTCTGGAGAGTCTTAGCAAAGAGGTCACAGGGATAATCAGAGCAATTCTCAGAGACACTGAGAACAAGCTCGACAATTCCCTCCTGGCACTTTCCCTGTAGGAGATACCGCAAGACGTTTCTGTAGATTGGGCACAGCGCTCTGCAGGGTGTTAGCAGAGACTTTCCCGGGACAGTGAAACCCTATGTCAGAGACACTGAGAAGAAGCCCCAATGTTCCCTCCAGCACTTTCAGTGTGGGTGCCTTCTCCACGTGGTTCCTGGTTTCCCTGCAGCGCTGAAGAGAATGTTAGCAAAGAGGTAACCGGCACAGCGAAAACAGTACTCAAAGACAGGAGAGCAAGCTCTCTCTTGGCACTTTGGATGTGGGACATACAGCGAGATGTTTGCTGCTTTTGCGTTTGGCTGTTGGGAGATTTACAGCACAAAGATATCTAGTTGATTTGAAGCAGTTCCGAGAAAGTCTAAACATAATCGCCACTTCTCCCTCCTGGCACTTTCCATGTGGGAGATATAGCAGGATGTATATTGGTTTTGAGGACAACTCAATGGACAGTGTAGGGAGAAAAGTTCCTGGCTCCTTGAATGCCGTTCCTGGAGACACTGCGATCAATGAGGGAGATATGTCAAGATGTGTGTTGGTTTTGAGGACGGCTCTCTGGAGAGTCTAGCAAAGAGGTCACAGGGATAATCAGAGCAATTCTCAGAGACACTGAGAACAAGATGGACAGTTCCCTCCTGGCACTTTCCCTGTAGGAGATACCGCAAGACGTTTCTGTAGATTGGGCACAGCGCTCTGCAGGGTGTTAGCAGAGACTTTCCCGGGACAGTGAAACCCTATGTCAGAGACACTGAGAAGAAGCCCCAATGTTCCCTCCAGGCACTTTCAGTGTGGGTGCCTTCTCCACGTGGTTCCTGGTTTCCCTGCAGCGCTGAAGAGAATGTTAGCAAAGAGGTAACCGGCACAGCGAAAAACAGTACTCAAAGACAGGGAGAGCAAGCTCTCTCTTGGCACTTTGGATGTGGGACATACAGCGAGATGTTTGCTGCTTTTGCGTTTGGCTGTTGGGAGATTTACAGCACAAAGATATCTAGTTGATTTGAAGCAGTTCCGAGAAAGTCTAAACATAATCGCCACTTCTCCCTCCTGGCACTTTCCATGTGGGAGATATAGCAGGATGTATCTTGGTTTTGAGGACAACTCAATGGACAGTGTAGGGAGAAAAGTTCCTGGCTCCTTGAATGCCGTTCCTGGAGACACTGCGATCAATGTGGGAGATATGTCAAGACGTGTGTTGTTTTGAGGACGGCTCTCTGGAGAGTCTTAGCAAAGAGGTCACAGGGATAATCAGAGCAATTCTCAGAGACACTGAGAACAAGATGGACAGTTCCCTCCTGGCACTTTCCCTGTAGGAGATACCGCAAGACGTTTCTGTAGATTGGGCACAGCGCTCTGCAGGGTGTTAGCAGAGACTTTCCCGGACAGTGAAACCCTATGTCAGAGACACTGAGAAGAAGCCCCAATGTTCCCTCCAGGCACTTTCAGTGTGGGTGCCTTCTCCACGTGGTTCCTGGTTTCCCTGCAGCGCTGAAGAGAATGTTAGCAAAGAGGTAACCGGCACAGCGAAAACAGTACTCAAAGACAGGGAGAGCAAGCTCTCTCTTGGCACTTTGGATGTGGGACATACAGCGAGATGTTTGCTGCTTTTGCGTTTGGCTGTTGGGAGATTTACAGCACAAAGATATCTAGTTGATTTGAAGCAGTTCCGAGAAAGTCTAAACATAATCGCCACTTCTCCCTCCTGGCACTTTCCATGTGGAGATATAGCAGGATGTATATTGGTTTTGAGGACAACTCAATGGACAGTGTAGGGAGAAAAGTTCCTGGCTCCTTGAATGCCGTTCCTGGAGACACTGCGATCAATGTGGGAGATATGTCAAGATGTGTGTTTGTTTTGAGGACGGCTCTCTGGAGAGTCTTAGCAAAGAGGTCACAGGGATAATCAGAGCAATTCTCAGAGACACTGAGAACAAGCTCGACAATTCCCTCCTGGCACTTTCCCTGTAGGAGATACCGCAAGACGTTTCTGTAGATTGGGCACAGCGCTCTGCAGGGTGTTAGCAGAGACTTTCCCGGGACAGTGAAACCCTATGTCAGAGACACTGAGAAGAAGCCCCAATGTTCCCTCCAGGCACTTTCAGTGTGGGTGCCTTCTCCACGTGGTTCCTGGTTTCCCTGCAGCGCTGAAGAGAATGTTAGCAAAGAGGTAACCGGCACAGCGAAAACAGTACTCAAAGACAGGGAGAGCAAGCTCTCTCTTGGCACTTTGGATGTGGGACATACAGCGAGATGTTTGCTGCTTTTGCGTTTGGCTGTTGGGAGATTTACAGCACAAAGATATCTAGTTGATTTGAAGCAGTTCCGAGAAAGTCTAAACATAATCGCCACTTCTCCCTCCTGGCACTTTCCATGTGGGAGATATAGCAGGATGTATATTGGTTTTGAGGACAACTCAATGGACAGTGTAGGGAGAAAGTCCTGGCTCCTTGAATGCCGTTCTGGAGACACTGCGATCAATGTGGGAGATATGTCAAGATGTGTGTTTGTTTTGAGGACGGCTCTCTGGAGAGTCTTAGCAAAGAGGTCACAGGGATAATCAGAGCAATTCTCAGAGACACTGAGAACAAGATGGACAGTTCCCTCCTGGCACTTTCCCTGTAGGAGATACCGCAAGACGTTTCTGTAGATTGGGCACAGCGCTCTGCAGGGTGTTAGCAGAGACTTTCCCGGACAGTGAAACCCTATGTCAGAGACACTGAGAAGAAGCCCCAATGTTCCCTCCAGGCACTTTCAGTGTGGGTGCCTTCTCCACGTGGTTCCTGGTT
>NW_026961142.1:0-14752 GCF_963924245.1 Chroicocephalus ridibundus
ACCCCAAATGCCCCCCCCGCCACCCAAAGACCCCCCCCATCTCACCCTGTCCCCCAATCCCCCCCCCAGCACCCCAAATACCCCCCCAGCCCCCCAAATCCCAACAAGCACCTCGAATACCCCCCCCCGGCACCCCAAATCCCCTCCTGGCGCCCCAACCCCCCCCCCCACACCCCACATCTGCCACCCCAGCACCCCAAATCCCCCCCACACCCCAAACGCCCCCCCCCGGCCCCCCCAAATCCTACCGAGACCCCAATTTCCCCCCCTACACCCCCAAATCCCCCCAATCCCCCAAATACGCCCCCCCTGCACCCCCAAATCTGCCCCCCGACACCCCAAACCCCCCCCTTGACACCCAAAATACCCCTCTGATACCCCAATTCCCCCCCCCAGCTCCCCAAATCCCCCCCGGACACCCCAAATCCTCCCCCCCCAGCCCCCCCAAATCCCACTGAGACCCCAAATCTGCCCCCCTACACCCCAAATCCACCCCCTGGCACCCCAAATCTGCCCCCCCAGCACCCCAAATCCCCCCCCGGTCACCCCAAATGCCCCCCCCGACCCCCCCAAATCCCACTGACACCCCCAATCTGCCCCCCTACACCCCAAATCTGCCCCCCCCTGCAAGCCACATCCCCCCCCCGGACACCCCAAATCTGCCCCCCCAGCACCCCAAATCCCCCCCCGGTCACCCCAAATGCCCCCCCCGACCCCCCAAATCCCACTGACACCCCCAATCTGCCCCCCTACACCCCAAATCTGCCCCCCCTGCAAGCCACATCCCCCCCCCGGACACCCCAAATCTGCCCCCCCAGCACCCCAAATCCCCTCCTGGACCCCCCAAATTCCCCGACCCCCCCCCCCGGCCCCCCCCAATCCCACTCACCCTCATCGGGGCCCCCCATCCCCTTCAGCACCGCCCGACGCCCCGATTTCTCCAGCAGCTCCTGCACCCCCCCGGCCCCCCCCGTCGTCTCCACCAGCACCGTCTGCTCCTCCAGCCGCAGCTCCAGCAGCCGCACGCCTGCGGGGGGGCGGGCGGGGGGTCAGGGGGGGACCCCCAAGTTGTGTGTGTGGGGGGGGGGGTCCCAAGTTTGGAGGGGGGGGGGACACGGGGGCGAGGGGGGGGGGGAGTGTGGGGTGTCACCTGGGGCTCCCTGGAGCGACGCCCGCACGGCATCGGCGCAGCTCTGGCACCGCATCTGCACGGCGAACTCCAGCTGGGGGGGGGGAGAGGAGGGGAGGGGGGGGGTCAGCACCCCAAAATTGGGGGGTCCTGAACCCCCACAACCTGGGGGTCCTGCACCCTCAAAACTGGGCTTCCTGCGCCCCAAAACCTGGGTGTCAGCACCCCAAAACTTGGGGATCTGCACCCCAAAACCTGGGGCTCAGCACCCCAAACCCTGGGGCTCAGCACCCTCAAAACTGGGGGCTCGGCACGCTCGAAACTGGGCTTCCTGCACCCCAAAACTTGGGGTTCCTGCACCCCAAAACCTGAGGGTCAGCACCCCAAACCCAGGGGCTCAGCACCCCACAACCTGGGGCTCAGCACCCTCAAAACTGGGGGCTCGGCACGCTCGAAACTGGGCTTCCTGCACCCCAAAACTTGGGGATCTGCACCCCAAAACCTGGGCTTCCTGCACCCCAAAGCCTGGGGCTCAGCACCCCAAACCCTGGGGCTCAGCACCCTCAAAACTGGGGTTCCTGCACCCCAAAACCTGGGCTTCCTGCACCCCAAACCCTGGGGCTCAGCACCCTAAAAACTGGGCTTCCTGCGCCCCAAGACCTGGGGCTCAGCACCCTAAAAACTGGGCTTCCTGCACCCCAAACCCTGGGGCTCAGCACCCTCAAAACTGGGGTTCCTGCGCCCCAAAACCTGGGCTTCCTGCACCCCAAAACCTGGGGCTCAGCACCCCAAACCCTGGGGCTCAGCACCCTCAAAACTGGGGTTCCTGCACCCCAAAACCTGGGCTTCCTGCGCCCCAAAACCTGGGTGTCAGCACCCTAAAAACTGGGGGCTCGGCACGCTCGAAACTGGGCTTCCTGCACCCCAAAACTTGGGGATCAGCACCCCAAACCCTGGGCTTCCTGCACCCCAAGACCTGGGGCTCAGCACCCTAAAAACTGGGCTTCCTGCACCCCAAACCCTGGGCCTCAGCACCCTCAAAACTGGGCTTCCTGCGCCCCAAAACCTGGGCTTCCTGCACCCCAAAACCTGGGGCTCAGCACCCCAAACCCTGGGGCTCAGCACCCTCAAAACTGGGGTTCCTGCGCCCCAAACCCTGGGTGTCAGCACCCTAAAAACTGGGGGCTCGGCACGCTCGAAACTGGGCTTCCTGCACCCCAAAACTTGGGGATCTGCACCCCAAAACCTGGGCTTCCTGCACCCCAAAGCCTGGGGCTCAGCACCCCAAAGCCTGGGCCTCAGCACCCTAAAAACTGGGCTTCCTGCGCCCCAAAAACTGGGTGTCAGCACCCTAAAAACTGGGGGCTCGGCACGCTCGAAACTGGGCTTCCTGCACCCCAAAACTTGGGGATCTGCACCCCAAAACCTGGGGTTCCTGCACCCCAAAACCTGAGGGTCAGCAGCCCAAACCCTGGGCTTCCTGCACCCCAAAACCTGGGGCTCAGCACCCTCAAAACTGGGGGCTCGGCACACTCGAAACTGGGCTTCCTGCACCCCAAAACTTGGGGATCTGCACCCCAAAACCTGAGGGTCAGCACCCCAAACCCAGGGGCTCAGCACCCCAAAACCTGGGGCTCAGCACCCTCAAAACTGGGGGCTCGGCACGCTCGAAACTGGGCTTCCTGCACCCCAAAACTTGGGGATCTGCACCCCAAAACCTGGGGCTCAGCACCCTCAAAACCTGGGACTCAGCACCCCAAACCCTGGGGCTCAGCACCCTAAAAACTGGGCTTCCTGCGCCCCAAAACCTGGGTGTCAGCACCCTAAAAACTGGGGGCTCGGCACGCTCGAAACTGGGCTTCCTGCACCCCAAAACTTGGGGATCTGCACCCCAAAACCTGGGGTTCCTGCACCCCAAAACCTGAGGGTCAGCAGCCCAAACCCTGGGCTTCCTGCACCCCAAAACCTGGGGCTCAGAACCCCAAACCCTGGGGCTCAGCACCCTCAAAACTGGGGTTCCTGCACCCCAAAACCTGGGGCTCAGAACCCCAAACCCTGGGGCTCAGCACCCTCAAAACTGGGGTTCCTGCACCCCAAGACCTGGGCTTCCTGCACCCCAAGACCTGGGGCTCAGCACCCTCAAAACTGGGCTTCCTGCGCCCCAAAACCTGGGTGTCAGCACCCTAAAAACTGGGGGCTCGGCACGCTCGAAACTGGGCTTCCTGCACCCCAAAACTTGGGGATCTGCACCCCAAACCCTGGGGCTCAGCACCCTCAAAACTGGGCTTCCTGCGCCCCAAAACCCAGGGCTCGGCACCCTAAAACTCCTGTAACCAGGGCGCTGCGCCCCCAAAACTCACTTAACTGGGCCCTGCACCCCAAAACCCCCCCATAAGGCTCCTGCACCCCCAAAACTGCCACGGAAGGGGCCCTGCACCCCCAAAACTCCTTTAACCTGGGCCCTGCACCCCCAACCCCCCCCCATAAGGGCTCCTGCACCCCCAAAACTGCCATCAAAGGGGCCCTGCACCCCCAAAATCCCTTTAACCTGGGCCTTGCACCCTCAAACCCCCCACATGAGGGTCTCTGCACCCCCAGAACTCCTGTGACCAGGACCCTGCACCCCCAAACCCCCCACATAAGGGACCCTGCACCCCCAAAACTCCCTTAACCTGGGCCCTGCGCCCCCAAACCCCCCCTCCCCGGGCCTGACCCTGCAGCTGCTCCCGCTGGGCCCGGCCGCCGCCATGTCCGCGGGCTCCGAACCCGGAACCAGCCGCGGGGTCACCAGGGGAAGGGGAGACCCGGAACGCTCTGGCGACGGACCGGAAGCGGATGTGACAGTCTCGCGGAGGGAGGGATTTGGCGGTAGGACCGCTTCCGGCGTGCCGTCGCCATGGCAACCGCGCGGTAGGCCGCGGGGTTCTGCCGGGCCTACGGAGTGAGGGGGGGGTGTCCCGGGCGGGCCAGAGAGGGGGGTTGGGGGTCCATAAGGGGGTTTCGGGACCCGGGGGGGGTTTTGGGGAGGTGGAGTGGGGGGTTTGGGGGTCCCGGGCGGGGTTTGGGGGTCCCCCGGGATGTTTGAGGGTCCCTTGCAGTCCCCGGGAGGGTTTAGGGGGGGTCTGGAGGGATGGAGTGGGGAGTTTGGGGGTCCTAAGGGGGTTTCGGGGCCTGTGGGGGGCTTTGGGGGGGTCCCCAGGAGAATGTGGGGGTCGCCCGGGGGGTTTGGGGGTCCCCGGGAGGGTTCGGGGGGTGGTGCCAGAGGGGTGGAGTGGGGAATTTGGGGATCCCCAGGGGGGTTTGGGGGGCCCGGGAGGGTGGAATGGGGGGTTTGGAGGTCCCTGGGGGGTGCAGGGGGGGCCACAGGGGTAAATAGAGGGGAGGGGTTGGGGGTCCCTGGGGGTTCAGGGAGGGCACAGAGGGGCACAATGGGGGTCTTGGGGTCCCCAGGGCTGTTTGGGGGCGTGGGGGGGGGCTCGGGGGTTGCAGTGCGGAGTTTGCGGGGGGCGCTTGGAGGGGCCTCCCCATGTGGGGATCTCGGGGGGGCTCGAGGCTGGGGGGGGGGGGGGCTGATCTGCACCCCCTCATCCTCCCCCCCTCCCAGATCTCCCGGACCCCCCCACCCGGACCCCCCCCGTCGCCGAGAACCCCCTCGGCACGGCACGGCTGCGCCGAACCCGCTCGCTACCGGGAGCGTTGGGGGTCCCGCTGCCCCCCGGTGCCCCCCCGTCCCCCCCGCCCGCCCTGGCGGATCTGCGGCGCCTGACGTGGGGAGCGGCCGGGGGGGCCCATGGGGCGCTGCCGCCGCTCCTGGCCTCCCTCCCCCGCCGCCCCCCCGAACCCGCCGCCAGCGCCAAACCGGGGGGGCCCAGCGCCGCCGCCCCCCGCCCCGCGCCCGTGGGTGCCCCCGCGCCGTGTCGACGCCGAGGGGGTGACGGTGACGCTTCGCCCGCACCCGGCGCTTTGCCGCGACGCCGGAGAGGCCGCGCCGGATCCTTTGGGCCTGCGGGAGCTTTACCGGGAGCTGGGCAGGACCCTCCCCCCCGAACGGCTGCGTTTTCACCGCGACCCCCCCCGTCGAACCGGCCGCTGACGCCGACCTGCTCCCCGCCGGTGGTCAACGGGGACGCCGAAAGGCCGGCCGGCCGCCGCGCCGGCAAAGCGCTCGCCTGGGGGATGACTACCTGGAGTTCGTGGCGGCCACCGGCTCCGATTTCCTCGGCGCCGTTTTCCACCGTGACGGCGGCGACCAGGAACCGGTGGGAGCCCCGTGGGTGCACCGGGAGCCGGTACTGGCACCTGTGGGAGCCCCGTGGGTGCGCCGGGAGCCGGTATGAGCCCCGTGGGTGCACCGGGAGCCAGCACCGGCACCAGTTTGAGCCCCGTGGGTGCACCAGGAGCTGGCACCGGCACCGGCAGGAGCCCCGTGGGTGCACCGGCACCAGTTTGAGCCTCATGGGTGCACCGGGAGCCAGCACCGGCACCAGTTTGAGCCTCATGGGTGCACCGGGAGCTGGCACCGGCACCGGCAGGAGCCCCATGGGTGCACCGGGAGCCAGTGGGAGCCCCGTGGGTGCACCGGGAGCCGGCACCGGCACCGGCAGGAGCCCCGTGGGTGCACCGGGAGCAGGCACCGGGAGCCCTGTGGGTGCACCGGGAGCCGGCACCGGCACCGTTGGAGCCCCGTGGGTGCACCGGGAGCCGGCACCGGCACCGTTGGAGCTGTACGAGGGGGGGGGGTCGCGTCACCGACCCCCCCTGGTGACAATAAAGGCAGCAGCGTGGCGTTGGGGGGTGTCCCTATGTCGTGTCCGTCCCCCCCCCAGCTTCCCCCAGGCACCGCTGCTGGAAAAATACCTTTATTCACCCCGAAACGAGCACGGATGGGGGGGGGGGGCGGGGGGGGGGAACGTTAACGGGGGACACAGCGGCTCCTGGGGGAGGAGACAGGGACACAGACCCCCCCCTTTTTGTCCTTGTCGGGGGCAGGGACCCCCCTGTCTTGTAGGGAATGGGGAACCCCCCTCACAGATGGGGGACAGAGCCCCCCCCAAGGGTGACAGAGCCCCCCCCCAAAAGGAACAGGGCCCCCCCCATAAGAGGGACAGAGCCCCCCGCGTGGGACAGAGACTCCTATAATAGGGGCAGAGCCCCCCCAAGAGGGACAGAACCCCCTTATAACAGGGATAGAGCCCCCCTCGAGGGACAGAGCCCCCCCCAAAAGGGTGACAGAGACCCCCGCAAGGAACAGGCCCCCCCCATAATAGTGTCAGAGCCCCCCCGAGGGACACAGCCCCCCTGGAACATTGTCAGAGCCCCCCCACCCCCCAGGGCACAGAGACCCCTATAATAATACCACAGCCCCCCCCCAAGTGCCAGAGTCCCCCCCCCCCAAAATGCCAGACACCCCCCCAAAACGGTGTTTGTGGCGGGGGGGGGTGTCTCACCCCATCCCATCCCGGACCTGCTGCACGATTCGCGCCCGGACGGCTCGTCCCTCGCTGCAGCCCTGCCCGGGGGGGGCCGGCGGCGTGGGGGGGTCCTGTTGGCCGGCGGCGGCGGCGGCGTTGTCGTCGTCGTCTTCGGCGGGGGGGTTAACCCCACAAAACCCCCCCCCCATCTCCTCGGGCAGCTCGAGGGGCATGCGGCGGCGGAGGGCGATGTTGTGGAGGATGCAGCAGGCTAAAAAAATCTGGCAGACTTTCTGGGGGGCGTATTGCAGGGGCCCCCCCCGGTTTTTATCCAGGCAGCGGAAGCGCAGGCGCAGCAGGGCCAGCGTCCGGCGCAGCGCGGCCAGGGCCCGGGCGTGCAGCGCGTTGTAACGCTCCTCCGCCGGCCCCCGCGGCCCCGCGATGGGCGTCATCAGCCACGGCTTCAGCGGGTAGCTGCCGTCACCTGGGGGGGGAGAAGGAGGCGGTTAGAAAGGGGGGGGGGGACACACACCCCCCCAGGGCACCCCCAGACCCACAGGTCACCCCTGAGACCCCCAAATCACCCCCAGAGCCTCAGGTTGCACCCAGACGCCCGTGTCACCCCCAGAGCAAAGGGCTCCCCAGACCCCCAAGCCACTATCAGACCCCCCCGGGTGGCTGCCGTCACCTGGGAGGGGGGACGAGGGGGAGGTTAGAAAGTGGGGGGGCACCCCCAGACCCCCAGGGCACCCCCAGAGCCTCAGGGCACCCATAGGAGCCCCCAGACCCCCAAGTCACTGTCAGATCCCTGGCTCTCCCCCAGACCCCCAGGTAGCTGTGGTCACCTGCAGGGGGGACAAGGGAGGGTGATTGCGGGGGTTATGGGGGGGGGACACGCCCCCAGCGCACCCCCAGACCCACGGGTGACCCCTGAGACCCCCAAGTCACCCCCAGACCCCCAGGGCACCCCCAGAGCCTCAGGGCACCCATAGGAGCCCCCAGACCAAAGGGCTCCCCCAGACCCCCAAGTCACCACCAGACCCCCGGGTAGCTGCCGTCACCTGGGGGGGGGGACAGGAGGGGTGATGGGGGGGTCGTGGGGGGGCCGTGGGGTGGGGACGACACCCCCAGACCCACAGGTAACCCCTGAGACCCCCAAGTCACCCCCGGAGACTCACGTCAGCCCCAGACCCCTGGGTAGCTGCGGTCACCTGGGGGGCGGGGGTGTTATAGAGAGGGGGGGCACCCCCAGACCCCCCGAGACCCACAAGTCACCCCCAAATCACCCCAGACCACCCCCAAACCCCCAAGTTACCCCCCAGACCCCCTGCCCCACACCCTCCCCGCTGCCCTGCGGCTGCAACACCCCACTCCCCCCCCAAAAAGACACCCCCCCCCCCCTTCCCCCCCTTCCTCTGCCCCCCAACTCACCCAGCAGCCAGGCGCCGTGGGGCCGGGCCCCCTCCAGCAGGCGAGCCAGGGCCGAGTTCTCCAGGACGGCGGCGTTGGGGCAGGAGCCGGGGAATTTGGCCACCACGTTGGTGATGGCGCCGGCGGCGTCGCACACCACCTGCATGTTCATGGAGTGGTAGTTGCCGGCGTTGCGGTAGGCCGGCTCGTTCTCCGAGGGGGCCCGCAGCGCCACGTGCATCCCCCCACCAAGCCCAACACCCCGGGGAAAACCCCCCCGGCGGGGGCCATGCTGGGGGTGCCGGGAGGCGGGAAGGCGATGTAACGTCCCGCCCGGCGCTGCAAAGCCTCCAGGAATTGCGCCAAGCAGTTGGACATGGCCGACTGGCTGATGCCGGTGGTGTGGCGGGTGGCCGTTTGGAAAGAGCCGGAAGCCAGAAAGGTGAGGGCGGAGGTGACTTTGACGGCCACCGGGAGAGCGTGGCTGCGGCCCGTCAGGCTCTCCAGGTCGGCTCCCAGCTCCCGGCACAGCCCGGCGATGGCGGCCTTGTCCAGGCGGTAGCGGCGCAGCACCTGCTCCTCGCTCAGGTCCAGGAAGGAGCAGCGGGCGCGGTAGACGCGGTGCTGGGGGTAGAAGCGGCGGCGCCGGTGGTGGGCGCGTTTGCGGCGGGGGGGGGACGGCAGGGAGCCCCCGGCGGGGAGGGAGAGGGAGGAGAGGAGGAGGAGGAGGAGGAGGAGGAGGAGGAGGAGGCGGGGGGGGGCAGCCCATCCTCCTCCGAGGGATCCTGATCCTGATCCCGATCCCACTCCGGATCCCGATCCCGCTCCCGCACCCGGCGCAGCAGCAGCAGCGGGTCCGACATGGCCTGGGGGCGGGGCTAAAGGGAGAGGGGGCGGGGCTAAAGGGAGAAGGGGCAGGGCTAAAGGCAGGAGGGGCGGGGTTAAGGAGGGGGCGTGGCTAAGGTGGGGGTAAAGGGGCGGGGCTAAGGATGAAGGGGCGTGGCTAACAGCGGGAGGGGAGGGGCTAAAGGCCAATGGGGCGAGGTTAAGGAAGGAGGGGTGGAGCTAAGGCAGGAGGGCGGGGCTAAAGGACGAAGGGGCGGGGCTAAAGGGCAAAGGGGCGGGGCTAAAGGAGGGAGGGGCGGGGCTAAGAGGGGAGGGGGTGGGCTGCCCTCAGAAGCTATATGGGTGAGAAGGGGCGTGGCGAAAGGCGAGGTGGGCGTGGCTAAAGCAAGAGGGGCGTGGCTACATCGAGGGGGCGTGGCTCCGGGATCATGGGCGGTGTCTAAGGGAGGGGTGGGGCCCTGAGGAGAGGGGGCGTGGCCTCGGGGAAGGGGGCGGAGCTACGTGTGGCGAGGGGGCGGGGGCAACCCCGCTGGGGCCCGGTCCTGCTCCCGGCCAGACCCCGGTTCGAGTCCCGCCGATGCCGGCGCCGGCGGGGTCGGTTCCCCCCCCCCGCTCTCTCCCGGCCACGATCGTGCCCCGGTTCCGCCCCCGGCCCCGCTTCACCCCCCCGGCCCCGGCCCCGGCCGACCCCGCTCCGCCGCTCCCGCCGCTCCGACCCCGCCGGGCTCCGCCGGGCCGCGCCCCTCCTCCCCGCTCCCATTGGCCGCCGCCAGCATCACGTGGCCGGAAGGGGCAGCCTTCCCCCGCGCTAGGCCCCGCCCTCCAACTTCCGGCGCGCCGCAAAAGGCCATTGGACGAGGGGAGGGCGGGAAAAACGTCGTGTTTTGGCGGGAAAAGTCGCCTCTCGGCGGGAAAACCTTCGCGGGGAAAAAATCCCCATTGGGGGAAAATCTCCGTCTTTTTTAGGGAAAAAACCGCCCCATGGGCAGTAAAATCTCCCGCTTTCGGGGGGGAAATCTCATTGTTTTGGGGGGAAAATTCTTCTTTTTGGGGAAAAAACTCCCTGTCAGGAGAAAATCTCCTTCTCTTTGGGGAGAAATGTCCTCGTCAGGGGAAAAGTCTCCTTGTTTTGGGGAAAAATCTGCCCATTGGGGGAAAAATCTCCTCCTCTTTGGGGGAAAATTCTCCTCGTTGGAAACAAGACTCCTTATTTTGGGGAACAAATCTCCCCGTTGGCAGAAAATCTTCTTTTTTGGGAAAAATCGCTCCCAGGGACACTTCATTTAGCATGAGCTCCATAATCGTCATTAGCATACGTGGAGGGGGCCAACTTTAATATGCAAATGAAACAAAGAGCAATTTGGGGGAGGGTCCCAGGATGGAGGGGGGGTGTCATCCCCCCGCCCCCCCGAAAAACGGGACAAACGGATGCAAAGGGTCGGTGAAAACCTTTATTTTGCTGGAAAATCGGGGGGGGGGTGAGGAGAAGGGGGGTGGGGAAAAAGGGCCCCAAGGGGGGCGGTTGTGGGGCTGGGGGAGGGGGTCCCAAAGGGGGGGTGCGGGGGGGAAGCTCTGTACAAAAAAAGGGGGTTGGGGGGGTTGCAGGCGGCAGGGGGGCTCCATCCAAGGCCGCCGGACCTGGAAGAGAGCAGAGAGGTGAGGGGGGGGGGACACACAGAGAGGGACAGACGGGGACGCGGCGGTGACGGTGGCAGCGACGGCGAGGGGGTGGGGGGGTCCGCCTTCCCCCCCCACCCCCCGTTTTCCCCCCCCCGCGGCGGTCCCGGTGACGGGGGAGGGAGCGCGGCGGCGACGACGACGACCCGGGGTGCGTCTGACCTGACATGGCGGCGTCCAGGGTTTTGGAGGGGGGGGGAAGGCGGGAAGAAGGGTCCCCCGCTGCTCTGCGGCGTCACCTCCTGCCGGGGGAGGGAAGCCCGGCGTCACCCCGGCGTCCCCCCAGCGTCCTCCGTCGCCGCGGAGCCTCGGCGCCGCTCACCTGGGGGCTCAAAACGCCGAGTACCGCGCTCGCTCCCCGTAGGGATCCCGCTCGAACCGCTGCATGTCGTAGAGGGACGCCCGGGCCACCGAGGAGACCGGCGACAGTTGCCCCCGCTCGTACGTGTAGGCCTCTCCGACGGTGGTGGCCGCGGCGGCCGTGCGGCGCAGGGGGCTTCTATCCCGGGTGTAATAGGTGGAGGAGGCGGCCGCCGCGGCGGCGGTGGCGGCAGCGGCGACGGCGGCCGCCGCGCCGGGGGTCGGCAGCAGAGCTCTATCGTACGCGTCTAAGGTGGTGGGGATGCGACTGGCCATGGCTGTGGTGGCGGCCATGGCCGAGGACTGGACCTGGGAGTACTGGGCGTACTGGGAGTACTGGGCCATGGTCTGCTCCGCGTAGGCGTCGTACGCGGAGGCCGTGGCGTAGGAGCGGACGCGGTAGCGCTTGTAGTAGTCGGCCATCCCGCCGTAGGCCTCATCGTAATAGACCGTCTCCCCATAGCCCGCGGTGTAGGGGGTGCGCACGGCTCCGTACTGCTCGTTATAGGCCTCGGCAAAGTCCGCCACTTGCCCCGGGCGATCTACCGGGCACTCTTTAGACCAGTGCCCTTCCTTCCCGCAGCGGTAGCAGCCGCTCTTGTCTCCCATCCCGGGCGCCGTCCGCAGCCGGCTGGTGGACAACTGCACGCGCATCCGCTTGCCTTGAGGAAGAGAGACGCGAGAGGGAGCCCGTCAGTGACGCCGCCGCGCCCACGGCGTGGCCAGCACCGCCGGGACCGGCTAGGACCCCCTCCCCGCGGCCGCGCGGCCTCCGACGGCGCCGGGACCCCGGCCGGCGGCCACCCGACTTACCAGGACGGTGCCGCCGGCAACGCCCAGCGCTACCTGTGCCGGCCTGGACGCCGGCAGCCCAGCCCACCGGCACCTACACTGGCGACCGGTAGCCCCGGCCAGCGGCCGGCGACACCGCTGGCCCTGGTTCTCAACGGCAAGCTTCCCGCCGGAAAACACTGCTGCCGCAGCGGTGGCGGCAGAGAGGGATGCGACGCCGGATTAACCGCCCGCGGCAAGCCAAGCGCAGCTCCGGATGCGCCGTCCCGCTTGGAGGAAGAGTTTTGGGGGAAACGCCGGGATGGGGGCGGTGGGGTTTGCCGAAACCCCAGCGGGAAACCGGGAAGGGCTTTGGGGTGAAGCACCGGATGATCCGGCACCGATTCCGGATGGGGCGAGAGGGGGAAAATGCCGAGGCTCGGCCGCGAGCTGGAATCCGCGGCGATGAGAGGGAAGGAAGCGAAACAACCTCCGCCAGCCAGACCCTGCACCCCACGGAAATCGGGGGGAATCACCATATTTTGGGGCAGCACCGCACACCGGAGCGACGGAAAAGGCGCCCCGGTGCCACCAGGATGCACCAACGCAGCTCCCCGCCTCCGCTTTTCCCTTTCTCACCCCATTTTCCCCCAAAATCGCAGCCTGCCGGCAGCACAGAGCGGAGCAGGGACACCCCACAGGTCCCGGCTGCACTGTGGAGAGACCCCAAAGGCGCCAAACCTGCCATTTTTATGCCCAATCTGCCTTTTCCCTATAAAAACCACCACTCTCCGCCCCGAGACAGAGCCACGGCAGCGACACTGACCCCGCGGATGCCTCCCTTTACGGAAAAGCCAGACACGGCGCTGCCAGCGGTGGGACATGGCTCTCTCCGAAGCCTCTCACCAAGACGGCGCAGGGGGAAAAAGGCACTGAACACCCAGAACGCGGTGGGTGCCGCGCCAGTTGTCCCTGGCAGGCACTGGGCGAGCGACAGCGGCACGGATCCGGCCCCGTAGCGGCGGAAAAAGCTCCCGGCACAGCACCGGGATGCCCCCGCACCCTCCTCCTACCTGACCTGCTTCTTCCGGGCCAAGCCCGGCGCTACCTATCCCAGCCCAGGGCCACGGCCCCGGCGCGGATCACCTTGAAACTCGGTGTTGTCCAGCCCGCGGATGGCCTCCACCGCGTCCTCCGCCCTCTCCATGTGAACGAAGGCGTAATCCTTCACGATGTCGCATTCGATGACGGGCCCGTACTCCTCGAATTTGGCCCGCAGCTCCAGGTTGGTGCAAGCCGGGCTGATGTTGCCCACGTGGAGCTTGGTGGAAGCCTTGCTCTTGTTCTTGCTGGCCTCCACGTTGATGCAGACGCCGTGCAGCTTGTGGTGGTGCAGGTTGCGGATGGCGTCCTCGGCCGCCGTCTTGTCCTCGATGTGCACGAAGCCGTAGTTCTTGATGATGTCGCACTCCAGCACCTTCCCGTACTGCTCGAAGAGGGACCGGATCTCCTGCTCCGTCGCCTCCCGCGGCAGGTTCCCGATGAACAGCTTCACCATCTCGCCCAGCCTGCGACGAGGACGGGGGGAGGACGGACATGGCGTTTCAGCCCATTTCACCCCCCAGGCCTCAGTCCCAGCCCCTCCCGAGGCCACAGGGCCCCGTCCTGGAGCCCCCTCCCAAAGCTGCAGGGCCTCAGTCCAGACCCAGAACCCCCCCCTCAGGCCCCATCCCGGGTCCCAGCTGCCCCCCAAGGCCGCAGGGCCTCAGTCTCAGACCCCCACAGGCCCCAGAGCCCCATCCCGGCCCCGGTGTCCCCCAGGCCCGGTCTCAGAGACCCCCCAAGGCCGCAGGATCCCAGTCCCCTCCTCAGACCTAGGCCCAGGCCCTGGTCCCAGCACCCCCCCCGAGGCCACAGGGCCCCGTCCTCGTCCTGGTCCACCAGCTCCCCCGAGGCCGCAGGGCCCTGGTCTCGGACCCCCCCAGGCCCCAGAGCCCCGTCCCGGTCTGAGACCCCCCAAAGCCCCCAGGACCCTGGTCCAGGCCCGGAGTCCCGCCCCAAGCCCCAGTCTGGAGCCCTCCCAGAGCCCCATCCCGGTGTCCCCCAGGCCCAGTCCAGGAGCCCTCCCAAGGCCTCAGGGCACCGCTCTCAGACCCCCCCAGGCCCCAGAGCCCCTTCCCGGTCCCAGTGTCCGCCAGGCCCGGCCTCAGAGACCCCCAAAGCCCCCAGGCCCCTGGTCCGGGCCTGGGGCCCCCCCAGGCCCCAGTCCGGAGCCCTCCCAGGCCCCAGGGCCCCTTCCCGGTCCCGGTATCCCCCGGGCCCGGAGACCCCCCAAGGCCTGGGCCCGGGCCCAGCCCCCCCCCGAGGCCGCAGGGCCCCGTCCTGGTCCCGGTCCCCGCCAGGCTCGTTCCCGGAGCCCCCCCCAAAGCCGCAGGGCCCCAGTCGGTGCCCGTTTTCCACCCCCCACGAGCCCGGTCCCGGCCGCTCTCACCGCGCTCCCTCTCACCGGGTCGGTGACGGCGACAAAATGGCGGCGGCGGCGGCTCCACCCCCACCCCCCCCCCCCAGCGGCCACCCAACTTCCGCCCCCCGGCGCCCCGCCCACCGCGCGCGCTGATTGGTCGGAGGCAAGCGGGAGGCGCGACGCGATTGGACGAGCCGCCGCGGGGCCCCGCCCACCGCCCCTATTAGGGAGTTTTTTTCTCAAAAGAAGAGTTTTTTCTCTCAATAAAAGAGTTTTTACCCCGAGAAAACGATTTTCCGCGTAGGCGCTTTCCACCGACAACCTGCCCTGCGTCTGGTATTAATTGCTACTCGCTTTAATTTGCCGTATATCCATTGCTAAGCAACAAAAGGCCTACCTTCCCACTTGCTCTAATTACTTTATGCCTTACTAGTTACCATGCACCTAATTAAGACACACATTAACTATTTTGGGACCCTAATTAATGCTTGAAAACAGATTTTTTTGGGGATGGGGGGGTGGCGGACCCTTTCTCTTTTGACGCCCGGAACCTTTGTTTCCTGCCGCCCTTGTTCCGCCCGCCCCTTTGGTTTACATCCGGGGAACCGGCTCCATCCCCTCCTACCACCGTCGCCCCTGGAGTGACGTCAGTTCCGGCGCGACGCCGTCGCCGCGGCGACCATG
>NW_026961143.1:0-145349 GCF_963924245.1 Chroicocephalus ridibundus
GAGATATAGCAGGATGTATATTGGTTTTGAGGACAACTCAATGGACAGTGTAGGGAGAAAAGTTCCTGGCTCCTTGAATGCCGTTCCTGGAGACACTGCGATCAATGTGGGAGATATGTCAAGATGTGTGTTTGTTTTGAGGACGGCTCTCTGGAGAGTCTTAGCAAAGAGGTCACAGGGATAATCAGAGCAATTCTCAGAGACACTGAGAACAAGATGGACAGTTCCCTCCTGGCACTTTCCCTGTAGGAGATACCGCAAGACGTTTCTGTAGATTGGGCACAGCGCTCTGCAGGGTGTTAGCAGAGACTTTCCCGGGACAGTGAAACCCTATGTCAGAGACACTGAGAAGAAGCCCCAATGTTCCCTCCAGGCACTTTCAGTGTGGGTGCCTTCTCCACGTGGTTCCTGGTTTCCCTGCAGCGCTGAAGAGAATGTTAGCAAAGAGGTAACCGGCACAGCGAAAACAGTACTCAAAGACAGGGAGAGCAAGCTCTCTCTTGGCACTTTGGATGTGGGACATACAGCGAGATGTTTGCTGCTTTTGCGTTTGGCTGTTGGGAGATTTACAGCACAAAGATATCTAGTTGATTTGAAGCAGTTCCGAGGAAGTCTAAACATAATCCCCACTTCTCCCTCCTGGCACTTTCCATGTGGGAGATATAGCAGGATGTATATTGGTTTTGAGGACAACTCAATGGACAGTGTAGGGAGAAAAGTTCCTGGCTCCTTGAATGCCGTTCCTGGAGACACTGCGATCAATGAGGGAGATATGTCAAGATGTGTGTTGGTTTTGAGGACGGCTCTCTGGAGAGTCTTAGCAAAGAGGTCACAGGGATAATCAGAGCAATTCTCAGAGACACTGAGAACAAGCTCGACAATTCCCTCCTGGCACTTTCCCTGTAGGAGATACCGCAAGACGTTTCTGTAGATTGGGCACAGCGCTCTGCAGGGTGTTAGCAGAGACTTTCCCGGGACAGTGAAACCCTATGTCAGAGACACTGAGAAGAAGCCCCAATGTTCCCTCCAGGCACTTTCAGTGTGGGTGCCTTCTCCACGTGGTTCCTGGTTTCCCTGCAGCGCTGAAGAGAATGTTAGCAAAGAGGTAACCGGCACAGCGAAAACAGTACTCAAAGACAGGGAGAGCAAGCTCTCTCTTGGCACTTTGGATGTGGGACATACAGCGAGATGTTTGCTGCTTTTGCGTTTGGCTGTTGGGAGATTTACAGCACAAAGATATCTAGTTGATTTGAAGCAGTTCCGAGGAAGTCTAAACATAATCGCCACTTCTCCCTCCTGGCACTTTCCATGTGGGAGATATAGCAGGATGTATATTGGTTTTGAGGACAACTCAATGGACAGTGTAGGGAGAAAAGTTCCTGGCTCCTTGAATGCCGTTCCTGGAGACACTGCGATCAATGAGGGAGATATGTCAAGATGTGTGTTGGTTTTGAGGACGGCTCTCTGGAGAGTCTTAGCAAAGAGGTCACAGGGATAATCAGAGCAATTCTCAGAGACACTGAGAACAAGCTCGACAATTCCCTCCTGGCACTTTCCCTGTAGGAGATACCGCAAGACGTTTCTGTAGATTGGGCACAGCGCTCTGCAGGGTGTTAGCAGAGACTTTCCCGGGACAGTGAAACCCTATGTCAGAGACACTGAGAAGAAGCCCCAATGTTCCCTCCAGGCACTTTCAGTGTGGGTGCCTTCTCCACGTGGTTCCTGGTTTCCCTGCAGCGCTGAAGAGAATGTTAGCAAAGAGGTAACCGGCACAGCGAAAACAGTACTCAAAGACAGGGAGAGCAAGCTCTCTCTTGGCACTTTGGATGTGGGACATACAGCGAGATGTTTGCTGCTTTTGCGTTTGGCTGTTGGGAGATTTACAGCACAAAAGATATCTAGTTGATTTGAAGCAGTTCCGAGAAAGTCTAAACATAATCGCCACTTCTCCCTCCTGGCACTTTCCATGTGGGAGATATAGCAGGATGTATATTGGTTTTGAGGACAACTCAATGGACAGTGTAGGGAGAAAAGTTCCTGGCTCCTTGAATGCCGTTCCTGGAGACACTGCGATCAATGTGGGAGATATGTCAAGATGTGTGTTGGTTTTGAGGACGGCTCTCTGGAGAGTCTTAGCAAAGAGGTCACAGGGATAATCAGAGCAATTCTCAGAGACACTGAGAACAAGCTCGACAATTCCCTCCTGGCACTTTCCCTGTAGGAGATACCGCAAGACGTTTCTGTAGATTGGGCACAGCGCTCTGCAGGGTGTTAGCAGAGACTTTCCCGGGACAGTGAAACCCTATGTCAGAGACACTGAGAAGAAGCCCCAATGTTCCCTCCAGGCACTTTCAGTGTGGGTGCCTTCTCCACGTGGTTCCTGGTTTCCCTGCAGCGCTGAAGAGAATGTTAGCAAAGAGGTAACCGGCACAGCGAAAACAGTACTCAAAGACAGGGAGAGCAAGCTCTCTCTTGGCACTTTGGATGTGGGACATACAGCGAGATGTTTGCTGCTTTTGCGTTTGGCTGTTGGGAGATTTACAGCACAAAGATATCTAGTTGATTTGAAGCAGTTCCGAGAAAGTCTAAACATAATCGCCACTTCTCCCTCCTGGCACTTTCCATGTGGGAGATATAGCAGGATGTATATTGGTTTTGAGGACAACTCAATGGACAGTGTAGGGAGAAAAGTTCCTGGCTCCTTGAATGCCGTTCCTGGAGACACTGCGATCAATGTGGGAGATATGTCAAGATGTGTGTTGGTTTTGAGGACGGCTCTCTGGAGAGTCTTAGCAAAGAGGTCACAGGGATAATCAGAGCAATTCTCAGAGACACTGAGAACAAGATGGACAGTTCCCTCCTGGCACTTTCCCTGTAGGAGATACCGCAAGACGTTTCTGTAGATTGGGCACAGCGCTCTGCAGGGTGTTAGCAGAGACTTTCCCGGGACAGTGAAACCCTATGTCAGAGACACTGAGAAGAAGCCCCAATGTTCCCTCCAGGCACTTTCAGTGTGGGTGCCTTCTCCACGTGGTTCCTGGTTTCCCTGCAGCGCTGAAGAGAATGTTAGCAAAGAGGTAACCGGCACAGCGAAAACAGTACTCAAAGACAGGGAGAGCAAGCTCTCTCTTGGCACTTTGGATGTGGGACATACAGCGAGATGTTTGCTGCTTTTGCGTTTGGCTGTTGGGAGATTTACAGCACAAAGATATCTAGTTGATTTGAAGCAGTTCCGAGAAAGTCTAAACATAATCCCCACTTCTCCCTCCTGGCACTTTCCATGTGGGAGATATAGCAGGATGTATATTGGTTTTGAGGACAACTCAATGGACAGTGTAGGGAGAAAAGTTCCTGGCTCCTTGAATGCCGTTCCTGGAGACACTGCGATCAATGTGGGAGATATGTCAAGATGTGTGTTGGTTTTGAGGACGGCTCTCTGGAGAGTCTTAGCAAAGAGGTCACAGGGATAATCAGAGCAATTCTCAGAGACACTGAGAACAAGATGGACAGTTCCCTCCTGGCACTTTCCCTGTAGGAGATACCGCAAGACGTTTCTGTAGATTGGGCACAGCGCTCTGCAGGGTGTTAGCAGAGACTTTCCCGGGACAGTGAAACCCTATGTCAGAGACACTGAGAAGAAGCCCCAATGTTCCCTCCAGGCACTTTCAGTGTGGGTGCCTTCTCCACGTGGTTCCTGGTTTCCCTGCAGCGCTGAAGAGAATGTTAGCAAAGAGGTAACCGGCACAGCGAAAACAGTACTCAAAGAGAGGGAGAGCAAGCTCTCTCTTGGCACTTTGGATGTGGGACATACAGCGAGATGTTTGCTGCTTTTGCGTTTGGCTGTTGGGAGATTTACAGCACAAAGATATCTAGTTGATTTGAAGCAGTTCCGAGGAAGTCTAAACATAATCGCCACTTCTCCCTCCTGGCACTTTCCATGTGGGAGATATAGCAGGATGTATATTGGTTTTGAGGACAACTCAATGGACAGTGTAGGGAGAAAAGTTCCTGGCTCCTTGAATGCCGTTCCTGGAGACACTGCGATCAATGAGGGAGATATGTCAAGATGTGTGTTGGTTTTGAGGACGGCTCTCTGGAGAGTCTTAGCAAAGAGGTCACAGGGATAATCAGAGCAATTCTCAGAGACACTGAGAACAAGCTCGACAATTCCCTCCTGGCACTTTCCCTGTAGGAGATACCGCAAGACGTTTCTGTAGATTGGGCACAGCGCTCTGCAGGGTGTTAGCAGAGACTTTCCCGGGACAGTGAAACCCTATGTCAGAGACACTGAGAAGAAGCCCCAATGTTCCCTCCAGGCACTTTCAGTGTGGGTGCCTTCTCCACGTGGTTCCTGGTTTCCCTGCAGCGCTGAAGAGAATGTTAGCAAAGAGGTAACCGGCACAGCGAAAACAGTACTCAAAGACAGGGAGAGCAAGCTCTCTCTTGGCACTTTGGATGTGGGACATACAGCGAGATGTTTGCTGCTTTTGCGTTTGGCTGTTGGGAGATTTACAGCACAAAGATATCTAGTTGATTTGAAGCAGTTCCGAGAAAGTCTAAACATAATCGCCACTTCTCCCTCCTGGCACTTTCCATGTGGGAGATATAGCAGGATGTATATTGGTTTTGAGGACAACTCAATGGACAGTGTAGGGAGAAAAGTTCCTGGCTCCTTGAATGCCGTTCCTGGAGACACTGCGATCAATGTGGGAGATATGTCAAGATGTGTGTTGGTTTTGAGGACGGCTCTCTGGAGAGTCTTAGCAAAGAGGTCACAGGGATAATCAGAGCAATTCTCAGAGACACTGAGAACAAGCTCGACAATTCCCTCCTGGCACTTTCCCTGTAGGAGATACCGCAAGACGTTTCTGTAGATTGGGCACAGCGCTCTGCAGGGTGTTAGCAGAGACTTTCCCGGGACAGTGAAACCCTATGTCAGAGACACTGAGAAGAAGCCCCAATGTTCCCTCCAGGCACTTTCAGTGTGGGTGCCTTCTCCACGTGGTTCCTGGTTTCCCTGCAGCGCTGAAGAGAATGTTAGCAAAGAGGTAACCGGCACAGCGAAAACAGTACTCAAAGACAGGGAGAGCAAGCTCTCTCTTGGCACTTTGGATGTGGGACATACAGCGAGATGTTTGCTGCTTTTGCGTTTGGCTGTTGGGAGATTTACAGCACAAAGATATCTAGTTGATTTGAAGCAGTTCCGAGAAAGTCTAAACATAATCGCCACTTCTCCCTCCTGGCACTTTCCATGTGGGAGATATAGCAGGATGTATATTGGTTTTGAGGACAACTCAATGGACAGTGTAGGGAGAAAAGTTCCTGGCTCCTTGAATGCCGTTCCTGGAGACACTGCGATCAATGTGGGAGATATGTCAAGATGTGTGTTGGTTTTGAGGACGGCTCTCTGGAGAGTCTTAGCAAAGAGGTCACAGGGATAATCAGAGCAATTCTCAGAGACACTGAGAACAAGATGGACAGTTCCCTCCTGGCACTTTCCCTGTAGGAGATACCGCAAGACGTTTCTGTAGATTGGGCACAGCGCTCTGCAGGGTGTTAGCAGAGACTTTCCCGGGACAGTGAAACCCTATGTCAGAGACACTGAGAAGAAGCCCCAATGTTCCCTCCAGGCACTTTCAGTGTGGGTGCCTTCTCCACGTGGTTCCTGGTTTCCCTGCAGCGCTGAAGAGAATGTTAGCAAAGAGGTAACCGGCACAGCGAAAACAGTACTCAAAGACAGGGAGAGCAAGCTCTCTCTTGGCACTTTGGATGTGGGACATACAGCGAGATGTTTGCTGCTTTTGCGTTTGGCTGTTGGGAGATTTACAGCACAAAGATATCTAGTTGATTTGAAGCAGTTCCGAGAAAGTCTAAACATAATCCCCACTTCTCCCTCCTGGCACTTTCCATGTGGGAGATATAGCAGGATGTATATTGGTTTTGAGGACAACTCAATGGACAGTGTAGGGAGAAAAGTTCCTGGCTCCTTGAATGCCGTTCCTGGAGACACTGCGATCAATGTGGGAGATATGTCAAGATGTGTGTTGGTTTTGAGGACGGCTCTCTGGAGAGTCTTAGCAAAGAGGTCACAGGGATAATCAGAGCAATTCTCAGAGACACTGAGAACAAGATGGACAGTTCCCTCCTGGCACTTTCCCTGTAGGAGATACCGCAAGACGTTTCTGTAGATTGGGCACAGCGCTCTGCAGGGTGTTAGCAGAGACTTTCCCGGGACAGTGAAACCCTATGTCAGAGACACTGAGAAGAAGCCCCAATGTTCCCTCCAGGCACTTTCAGTGTGGGTGCCTTCTCCACGTGGTTCCTGGTTTCCCTGCAGCGCTGAAGAGAATGTTAGCAAAGAGGTAACCGGCACAGTGAAAACAGTACTCAAAGACAGGGAGAGCAAGCTCTCTCTTGGCACTTTGGATGTGGGACATACAGCGAGATGTTTGCTGCTTTTGCGTTTGGCTGTTGGGAGATTTACAGCACAAAGATATCTAGTTGATTTGAAGCAGTTCCGAGAAAGTCTAAACATAATCGCCACTTCTCCCTCCTGGCACTTTCCATGTGGGAGATATAGCAGGATGTATATTGGTTTTGAGGACAACTCAATGGACAGTGTAGGGAGAAAAGTTCCTGGCTCCTTGAATGCCGTTCCTGGAGACACTGCGATCAATGTGGGAGATATGTCAAGATGTGTGTTGGTTTTGAGGACGGCTCTCTGGAGAGTCTTAGCAAAGAGGTCACAGGGATAATCAGAGCAATTCTCAGAGACACTGAGAACAAGATGGACAGTTCCCTCCTGGCACTTTCCCTGTAGGAGATACCGCAAGACGTTTCTGTAGATTGGGCACAGCGCTCTGCAGGGTGTTAGCAGAGACTTTCCCGGGACAGTGAAACCCTATGTCAGAGACACTGAGAAGAAGCCCCAATGTTCCCTCCAGGCACTTTCAGTGTGGGTGCCTTCTCCACGTGGTTCCTGGTTTCCCTGCAGCGCTGAAGAGAATGTTAGCAAAGAGGTAACCGGCACAGCGAAAACAGTACTCAAAGAGAGGGAGAGCAAGCTCTCTCTTGGCACTTTGGATGTGGGACATACAGCGAGATGTTTGCTGCTTTTGCGTTTGGCTGTTGGGAGATTTACAGCACAAAGATATCTAGTTGATTTGAAGCAGTTCCGAGGAAGTCTAAACATAATCGCCACTTCTCCCTCCTGGCACTTTCCATGTGGGAGATATAGCAGGATGTATATTGGTTTTGAGGACAACTCAATGGACAGTGTAGGGAGAAAAGTTCCTGGCTCCTTGAATGCCGTTCCTGGAGACACTGCGATCAATGAGGGAGATATGTCAAGATGTGTGTTGGTTTTGAGGACGGCTCTCTGGAGAGTCTTAGCAAAGAGGTCACAGGGATAATCAGAGCAATTCTCAGAGACACTGAGAACAAGCTCGACAATTCCCTCCTGGCACTTTCCCTGTAGGAGATACCGCAAGACGTTTCTGTAGATTGGGCACAGCGCTCTGCAGGGTGTTAGCAGAGACTTTCCCGGGACAGTGAAACCCTATGTCAGAGACACTGAGAAGAAGCCCCAATGTTCCCTCCAGGCACTTTCAGTGTGGGTGCCTTCTCCACGTGGTTCCTGGTTTCCCTGCAGCGCTGAAGAGAATGTTAGCAAAGAGGTAACCGGCACAGCGAAAACAGTACTCAAAGACAGGGAGAGCAAGCTCTCTCTTGGCACTTTGGATGTGGGACATACAGCGAGATGTTTGCTGCTTTTGCGTTTGGCTGTTGGGAGATTTACAGCACAAAGATATCTAGTTGATTTGAAGCAGTTCCGAGGAAGTCTAAACATAATCGCCACTTCTCCCTCCTGGCACTTTCCATGTGGGAGATATAGCAGGATGTATATTGGTTTTGAGGACAACTCAATGGACAGTGTAGGGAGAAAAGTTCCTGGCTCCTTGAATGCCGTTCCTGGAGACACTGCGATCAATGAGGGAGATATGTCAAGATGTGTGTTGGTTTTGAGGACGGCTCTCTGGAGAGTCTTAGCAAAGAGGTCACAGGGATAATCAGAGCAATTCTCAGAGACACTGAGAACAAGCTCGACAATTCCCTCCTGGCACTTTCCCTGTAGGAGATACCGCAAGACGTTTCTGTAGATTGGGCACAGCGCTCTGCAGGGTGTTAGCAGAGACTTTCCCGGGACAGTGAAACCCTATGTCAGAGACACTGAGAAGAAGCCCCAATGTTCCCTCCAGGCACTTTCAGTGTGGGTGCCTTCTCCACGTGGTTCCTGGTTTCCCTGCAGCGCTGAAGAGAATGTTAGCAAAGAGGTAACCGGCACAGCGAAAACAGTACTCAAAGACAGGGAGAGCAAGCTCTCTCTTGGCACTTTGGATGTGGGACATACAGCGAGATGTTTGCTGCTTTTGCGTTTGGCTGTTGGGAGATTTACAGCACAAAGATATCTAGTTGATTTGAAGCAGTTCCGAGAAAGTCTAAACATAATCGCCACTTCTCCCTCCTGGCACTTTCCATGTGGGAGATATAGCAGGATGTATATTGGTTTTGAGGACAACTCAATGGACAGTGTAGGGAGAAAAGTTCCTGGCTCCTTGAATGCCGTTCCTGGAGACACTGCGATCAATGTGGGAGATATGTCAAGATGTGTGTTGGTTTTGAGGACGGCTCTCTGGAGAGTCTTAGCAAAGAGGTCACAGGGATAATCAGAGCAATTCTCAGAGACACTGAGAACAAGCTCGACAATTCCCTCCTGGCACTTTCCCTGTAGGAGATACCGCAAGACGTTTCTGTAGATTGGGCACAGCGCTCTGCAGGGTGTTAGCAGAGACTTTCCCGGGACAGTGAAACCCTATGTCAGAGACACTGAGAAGAAGCCCCAATGTTCCCTCCAGGCACTTTCAGTGTGGGTGCCTTCTCCACGTGGTTCCTGGTTTCCCTGCAGCGCTGAAGAGAATGTTAGCAAAGAGGTAACCGGGACAGTGAAAACAGTACTCAAAGACAGGGAGAGCAAGCTCTCTCTTGGCACTTTGGATGTGGGACATACAGCGAGATGTTTGCTGCTTTTGCGTTTGGCTGTTGGGAGATTTACAGCACAAAGATATCTAGTTGATTTGAAGCAGTTCCGAGAAAGTCTAAACATAATCGCCACTTCTCCCTCCTGGCACTTTCCATGTGGGAGATATAGCAGGATGTATATTGGTTTTGAGGACAACTCAATGGACAGTGTAGGGAGAAAAGTTCCTGGCTCCTTGAATGCCGTTCCTGGAGACACTGCGATCAATGTGGGAGATATGTCAAGATGTGTGTTGGTTTTGAGGACGGCTCTCTGGAGAGTCTTAGCAAAGAGGTCACAGGGATAATCAGAGCAATTCTCAGAGACACTGAGAACAAGATGGACAGTTCCCTCCTGGCACTTTCCCTGTAGGAGATACCGCAAGACGTTTCTGTAGATTGGGCACAGCGCTCTGCAGGGTGTTAGCAGAGACTTTCCCGGGACAGTGAAACCCTATGTCAGAGACACTGAGAAGAAGCCCCAATGTTCCCTCCAGGCACTTTCAGTGTGGGTGCCTTCTCCACGTGGTTCCTGGTTTCCCTGCAGCGCTGAAGAGAATGTTAGCAAAGAGGTAACCGGCACAGCGAAAACAGTACTCAAAGAGAGGGAGAGCAAGCTCTCTCTTGGCACTTTGGATGTGGGACATACAGCGAGATGTTTGCTGCTTTTGCGTTTGGCTGTTGGGAGATTTACAGCACAAAGATATCTAGTTGATTTGAAGCAGTTCCGAGAAAGTCTAAACATAATCGCCACTTCTCCCTCCTGGCACTTTCCATGTGGGAGATATAGCAGGATGTATATTGGTTTTGAGGACAACTCAATGGACAGTGTAGGGAGAAAAGTTCCTGGCTCCTTGAATGCCGTTCCTGGAGACACTGCGATCAATGTGGGAGATATGTCAAGATGTGTGTTTGTTTTGAGGACGGCTCTCTGGAGAGTCTTAGCAAAGAGGTCACAGGGATAATCAGAGCAATTCTCAGAGCCACTGAGAACAAGCTCGACAATTCCCTCCTGGCACTTTCCCTGTAGGAGATACCGCAAGACGTTTCTGTAGTTTGGGCACAGCGCTCTGCAGGGTGTTAGCAGAGACTTTCCCGGGACAGTGAAACCCTATGTCAGAGACACTGAGAAGAAGCCCCAATGTTCCCTCCAGGCACTTTCAGTGTGGGTGCCTTCTCCACGTGGTTCCTGGTTTCCCTGCAGCGCTGAAGAGAATGTTAGCAAAGAGGTAACCGGCACAGCGAAAACAGTACTCAAAGACAGGGAGAGCAAGCTCTCTCTTGGCACTTTGGATGTGGGACATACAGCGAGATGTTTGCTGCTTTTGCGTTTGGCTGTTGGGAGATTTACAGCACAAAGATATCTAGTTGATTTGAAGCAGTTCCGAGAAAGTCTAAACATAATCGCCACTTCTCCCTCCTGGCACTTTCCATGTGGGAGATATAGCAGGATGTATATTGGTTTTGAGGACAACTCAATGGACAGTGTAGGGAGAAAAGTTCCTGGCTCCTTGAATGCCGTTCCTGGAGACACTGCGATCAATGTGGGAGATATGTCAAGATGTGTGTTGGTTTTGAGGACGGCTCTCTGGAGAGTCTTAGCAAAGAGGTCACAGGGATAATCAGAGCAATTCTCAGAGACACTGAGAACAAGCTCGACAATTCCCTCCTGGCACTTTCCCTGTAGGAGATACCGCAAGACGTTTCTGTAGATTGGGCACAGCGCTCTGCAGGGTGTTAGCAGAGACTTTCCCGGGACAGTGAAACCCTATGTCAGAGACACTGAGAAGAAGCCCCAATGTTCCCTCCAGGCACTTTCAGTGTGGGTGCCTTCTCCACGTGGTTCCTGGTTTCCCTGCAGCGCTGAAGAGAATGTTAGCAAAGAGGTAACCGGCACAGCGAAAACAGTACTCAAAGACAGGGAGAGCAAGCTCTCTCTTGGCACTTTGGATGTGGGACATACAGCGAGATGTTTGCTGCTTTTGCGTTTGGCTGTTGGGAGATTTACAGCACAAAGATATCTAGTTGATTTGAAGCAGTTCCGAGAAAGTCTAAACATAATCCCCACTTCTCCCTCCTGGCACTTTCCATGTGGGAGATATAGCAGGATGTATATTGGTTTTGAGGACAACTCAATGGACAGTGTAGGGAGAAAAGTTCCTGGCTCCTTGAATGCCGTTCCTGGAGACACTGCGATCAATGTGGGAGATATGTCAAGATGTGTGTTGGTTTTGAGGACGGCTCTCTGGAGAGTCTTAGCAAAGAGGTCACAGGGATAATCAGAGCAATTCTCAGAGACACTGAGAACAAGATGGACAGTTCCCTCCTGGCACTTTCCCTGTAGGAGATACCGCAAGACGTTTCTGTAGATTGGGCACAGCGCTCTGCAGGGTGTTAGCAGAGACTTTCCCGGGACAGTGAAACCCTATGTCAGAGACACTGAGAAGAAGCCCCAATGTTCCCTCCAGGCACTTTCAGTGTGGGTGCCTTCTCCACGTGGTTCCTGGTTTCCCTGCAGCGCTGAAGAGAATGTTAGCAAAGAGGTAACCGGCACAGCGAAAACAGTACTCAAAGACAGGGAGAGCAAGCTCTCTCTTGGCACTTTGGATGTGGGACATACAGCGAGATGTTTGCTGCTTTTGCGTTTGGCTGTTGGGAGATTTACAGCACAAAGATATCTAGTTGATTTGAAGCAGTTCCGAGGAAGTCTAAACATAATCGCCACTTCTCCCTCCTGGCACTTTCCATGTGGGAGATATAGCAGGATGTATATTGGTTTTGAGGACAACTCAATGGACAGTGTAGGGAGAAAAGTTCCTGGCTCCTTGAATGCCGTTCCTGGAGACACTGCGATCAATGAGGGAGATATGTCAAGATGTGTGTTGGTTTTGAGGACGGCTCTCTGGAGAGTCTTAGCAAAGAGGTCACAGGGATAATCAGAGCAATTCTCAGAGACACTGAGAACAAGCTCGACAATTCCCTCCTGGCACTTTCCCTGTAGGAGATACCGCAAGACGTTTCTGTAGATTGGGCACAGCGCTCTGCAGGGTGTTAGCAGAGACTTTCCCGGGACAGTGAAACCCTATGTCAGAGACACTGAGAAGAAGCCCCAATGTTCCCTCCAGGCACTTTCAGTGTGGGTGCCTTCTCCACGTGGTTCCTGGTTTCCCTGCAGCGCTGAAGAGAATGTTAGCAAAGAGGTAACCGGCACAGCGAAAACAGTACTCAAAGACAGGGAGAGCAAGCTCTCTCTTGGCACTTTGGATGTGGGACATACAGCGAGATGTTTGCTGCTTTTGCGTTTGGCTGTTGGGAGATTTACAGCACAAAGATATCTAGTTGATTTGAAGCAGTTCCGAGAAAGTCTAAACATAATCGCCACTTCTCCCTCCTGGCACTTTCCATGTGGGAGATATAGCAGGATGTATATTGGTTTTGAGGACAACTCAATGGACAGTGTAGGGAGAAAAGTTCCTGGCTCCTTGAATGCCGTTCCTGGAGACACTGCGATCAATGTGGGAGATATGTCAAGATGTGTGTTGGTTTTGAGGACGGCTCTCTGGAGAGTCTTAGCAAAGAGGTCACAGGGATAATCAGAGCAATTCTCAGAGACACTGAGAACAAGCTCGACAATTCCCTCCTGGCACTTTCCCTGTAGGAGATACCGCAAGACGTTTCTGTAGATTGGGCACAGCGCTCTGCAGGGTGTTAGCAGAGACTTTCCCGGGACAGTGAAACCCTATGTCAGAGACACTGAGAAGAAGCCCCAATGTTCCCTCCAGGCACTTTCAGTGTGGGTGCCTTCTCCACGTGGTTCCTGGTTTCCCTGCAGCGCTGAAGAGAATGTTAGCAAAGAGGTAACCGGCACAGCGAAAACAGTACTCAAAGACAGGGAGAGCAAGCTCTCTCTTGGCACTTTGGATGTGGGACATACAGCGAGATGTTTGCTGCTTTTGCGTTTGGCTGTTGGGAGATTTACAGCACAAAGATATCTAGTTGATTTGAAGCAGTTCCGAGAAAGTCTAAACATAATCGCCACTTCTCCCTCCTGGCACTTTCCATGTGGGAGATATAGCAGGATGTATATTGGTTTTGAGGACAACTCAATGGACAGTGTAGGGAGAAAAGTTCCTGGCTCCTTGAATGCCGTTCCTGGAGACACTGCGATCAATGTGGGAGATATGTCAAGATGTGTGTTGGTTTTGAGGACGGCTCTCTGGAGAGTCTTAGCAAAGAGGTCACAGGGATAATCAGAGCAATTCTCAGAGACACTGAGAACAAGATGGACAGTTCCCTCCTGGCACTTTCCCTGTAGGAGATACCGCAAGACGTTTCTGTAGATTGGGCACAGCGCTCTGCAGGGTGTTAGCAGAGACTTTCCCGGGACAGTGAAACCCTATGTCAGAGACACTGAGAAGAAGCCCCAATGTTCCCTCCAGGCACTTTCAGTGTGGGTGCCTTCTCCACGTGGTTCCTGGTTTCCCTGCAGCGCTGAAGAGAATGTTAGCAAAGAGGTAACCGGCACAGCGAAAACAGTACTCAAAGACAGGGAGAGCAAGCTCTCTCTTGGCACTTTGGATGTGGGACATACAGCGAGATGTTTGCTGCTTTTGCGTTTGGCTGTTGGGAGATTTACAGCACAAAGATATCTAGTTGATTTGAAGCAGTTCCGAGAAAGTCTAAACATAATCCCCACTTCTCCCTCCTGGCACTTTCCATGTGGGAGATATAGCAGGATGTATATTGGTTTTGAGGACAACTCAATGGACAGTGTAGGGAGAAAAGTTCCTGGCTCCTTGAATGCCGTTCCTGGAGACACTGCGATCAATGTGGGAGATATGTCAAGATGTGTGTTGGTTTTGAGGACGGCTCTCTGGAGAGTCTTAGCAAAGAGGTCACAGGGATAATCAGAGCAATTCTCAGAGACACTGAGAACAAGATGGACAGTTCCCTCCTGGCACTTTCCCTGTAGGAGATACCGCAAGACGTTTCTGTAGATTGGGCACAGCGCTCTGCAGGGTGTTAGCAGAGACTTTCCCGGGACAGTGAAACCCTATGTCAGAGACACTGAGAAGAAGCCCCAATGTTCCCTCCAGGCACTTTCAGTGTGGGTGCCTTCTCCACGTGGTTCCTGGTTTCCCTGCAGCGCTGAAGAGAATGTTAGCAAAGAGGTAACCGGCACAGTGAAAACAGTACTCAAAGACAGGGAGAGCAAGCTCTCTCTTGGCACTTTGGATGTGGGACATACAGCGAGATGTTTGCTGCTTTTGCGTTTGGCTGTTGGGAGATTTACAGCACAAAGATATCTAGTTGATTTGAAGCAGTTCCGAGAAAGTCTAAACATAATCGCCACTTCTCCCTCCTGGCACTTTCCATGTGGGAGATATAGCAGGATGTATATTGGTTTTGAGGACAACTCAATGGACAGTGTAGGGAGAAAAGTTCCTGGCTCCTTGAATGCCGTTCCTGGAGACACTGCGATCAATGTGGGAGATATGTCAAGATGTGTGTTGGTTTTGAGGACGGCTCTCTGGAGAGTCTTAGCAAAGAGGTCACAGGGATAATCAGAGCAATTCTCAGAGACACTGAGAACAAGATGGACAGTTCCCTCCTGGCACTTTCCCTGTAGGAGATACCGCAAGACGTTTCTGTAGATTGGGCACAGCGCTCTGCAGGGTGTTAGCAGAGACTTTCCCGGGACAGTGAAACCCTATGTCAGAGACACTGAGAAGAAGCCCCAATGTTCCCTCCAGGCACTTTCAGTGTGGGTGCCTTCTCCACGTGGTTCCTGGTTTCCCTGCAGCGCTGAAGAGAATGTTAGCAAAGAGGTAACCGGCACAGCGAAAACAGTACTCAAAGAGAGGGAGAGCAAGCTCTCTCTTGGCACTTTGGATGTGGGACATACAGCGAGATGTTTGCTGCTTTTGCGTTTGGCTGTTGGGAGATTTACAGCACAAAGATATCTAGTTGATTTGAAGCAGTTCCGAGGAAGTCTAAACATAATCGCCACTTCTCCCTCCTGGCACTTTCCATGTGGGAGATATAGCAGGATGTATATTGGTTTTGAGGACAACTCAATGGACAGTGTAGGGAGAAAAGTTCCTGGCTCCTTGAATGCCGTTCCTGGAGACACTGCGATCAATGAGGGAGATATGTCAAGATGTGTGTTGGTTTTGAGGACGGCTCTCTGGAGAGTCTTAGCAAAGAGGTCACAGGGATAATCAGAGCAATTCTCAGAGACACTGAGAACAAGCTCGACAATTCCCTCCTGGCACTTTCCCTGTAGGAGATACCGCAAGACGTTTCTGTAGATTGGGCACAGCGCTCTGCAGGGTGTTAGCAGAGACTTTCCCGGGACAGTGAAACCCTATGTCAGAGACACTGAGAAGAAGCCCCAATGTTCCCTCCAGGCACTTTCAGTGTGGGTGCCTTCTCCACGTGGTTCCTGGTTTCCCTGCAGCGCTGAAGAGAATGTTAGCAAAGAGGTAACCGGCACAGCGAAAACAGTACTCAAAGACAGGGAGAGCAAGCTCTCTCTTGGCACTTTGGATGTGGGACATACAGCGAGATGTTTGCTGCTTTTGCGTTTGGCTGTTGGGAGATTTACAGCACAAAGATATCTAGTTGATTTGAAGCAGTTCCGAGGAAGTCTAAACATAATCGCCACTTCTCCCTCCTGGCACTTTCCATGTGGGAGATATAGCAGGATGTATATTGGTTTTGAGGACAACTCAATGGACAGTGTAGGGAGAAAAGTTCCTGGCTCCTTGAATGCCGTTCCTGGAGACACTGCGATCAATGAGGGAGATATGTCAAGATGTGTGTTGGTTTTGAGGACGGCTCTCTGGAGAGTCTTAGCAAAGAGGTCACAGGGATAATCAGAGCAATTCTCAGAGACACTGAGAACAAGCTCGACAATTCCCTCCTGGCACTTTCCCTGTAGGAGATACCGCAAGACGTTTCTGTAGATTGGGCACAGCGCTCTGCAGGGTGTTAGCAGAGACTTTCCCGGGACAGTGAAACCCTATGTCAGAGACACTGAGAAGAAGCCCCAATGTTCCCTCCAGGCACTTTCAGTGTGGGTGCCTTCTCCACGTGGTTCCTGGTTTCCCTGCAGCGCTGAAGAGAATGTTAGCAAAGAGGTAACCGGCACAGCGAAAACAGTACTCAAAGACAGGGAGAGCAAGCTCTCTCTTGGCACTTTGGATGTGGGACATACAGCGAGATGTTTGCTGCTTTTGCGTTTGGCTGTTGGGAGATTTACAGCACAAAGATATCTAGTTGATTTGAAGCAGTTCCGAGAAAGTCTAAACATAATCGCCACTTCTCCCTCCTGGCACTTTCCATGTGGGAGATATAGCAGGATGTATATTGGTTTTGAGGACAACTCAATGGACAGTGTAGGGAGAAAAGTTCCTGGCTCCTTGAATGCCGTTCCTGGAGACACTGCGATCAATGTGGGAGATATGTCAAGATGTGTGTTGGTTTTGAGGACGGCTCTCTGGAGAGTCTTAGCAAAGAGGTCACAGGGATAATCAGAGCAATTCTCAGAGACACTGAGAACAAGCTCGACAATTCCCTCCTGGCACTTTCCCTGTAGGAGATACCGCAAGACGTTTCTGTAGATTGGGCACAGCGCTCTGCAGGGTGTTAGCAGAGACTTTCCCGGGACAGTGAAACCCTATGTCAGAGACACTGAGAAGAAGCCCCAATGTTCCCTCCAGGCACTTTCAGTGTGGGTGCCTTCTCCACGTGGTTCCTGGTTTCCCTGCAGCGCTGAAGAGAATGTTAGCAAAGAGGTAACCGGGACAGTGAAAACAGTACTCAAAGACAGGGAGAGCAAGCTCTCTCTTGGCACTTTGGATGTGGGACATACAGCGAGATGTTTGCTGCTTTTGCGTTTGGCTGTTGGGAGATTTACAGCACAAAGATATCTAGTTGATTTGAAGCAGTTCCGAGAAAGTCTAAACATAATCGCCACTTCTCCCTCCTGGCACTTTCCATGTGGGAGATATAGCAGGATGTATATTGGTTTTGAGGACAACTCAATGGACAGTGTAGGGAGAAAAGTTCCTGGCTCCTTGAATGCCGTTCCTGGAGACACTGCGATCAATGTGGGAGATATGTCAAGATGTGTGTTGGTTTTGAGGACGGCTCTCTGGAGAGTCTTAGCAAAGAGGTCACAGGGATAATCAGAGCAATTCTCAGAGACACTGAGAACAAGATGGACAGTTCCCTCCTGGCACTTTCCCTGTAGGAGATACCGCAAGACGTTTCTGTAGATTGGGCACAGCGCTCTGCAGGGTGTTAGCAGAGACTTTCCCGGGACAGTGAAACCCTATGTCAGAGACACTGAGAAGAAGCCCCAATGTTCCCTCCAGGCACTTTCAGTGTGGGTGCCTTCTCCACGTGGTTCCTGGTTTCCCTGCAGCGCTGAAGAGAATGTTAGCAAAGAGGTAACCGGCACAGCGAAAACAGTACTCAAAGAGAGGGAGAGCAAGCTCTCTCTTGGCACTTTGGATGTGGGACATACAGCGAGATGTTTGCTGCTTTTGCGTTTGGCTGTTGGGAGATTTACAGCACAAAGATATCTAGTTGATTTGAAGCAGTTCCGAGAAAGTCTAAACATAATCGCCACTTCTCCCTCCTGGCACTTTCCATGTGGGAGATATAGCAGGATGTATATTGGTTTTGAGGACAACTCAATGGACAGTGTAGGGAGAAAAGTTCCTGGCTCCTTGAATGCCGTTCCTGGAGACACTGCGATCAATGTGGGAGATATGTCAAGATGTGTGTTTGTTTTGAGGACGGCTCTCTGGAGAGTCTTAGCAAAGAGGTCACAGGGATAATCAGAGCAATTCTCAGAGACACTGAGAACAAGCTCGACAATTCCCTCCTGGCACTTTCCCTGTAGGAGATACCGCAAGACGTTTCTGTAGTTTGGGCACAGCGCTCTGCAGGGTGTTAGCAGAGACTTTCCCGGGACAGTGAAACCCTATGTCAGAGACACTGAGAAGAAGCCCCAATGTTCCCTCCAGGCACTTTCAGTGTGGGTGCCTTCTCCACGTGGTTCCTGGTTTCCCTGCAGCGCTGAAGAGAATGTTAGCAAAGAGGTAACCGGCACAGCGAAAACAGTACTCAAAGACAGGGAGAGCAAGCTCTCTCTTGGCACTTTGGATGTGGGACATACAGCGAGATGTTTGCTGCTTTTGCGTTTGGCTGTTGGGAGATTTACAGCACAAAGATATCTAGTTGATTTGAAGCAGTTCCGAGAAAGTCTAAACATAATCGCCACTTCTCCCTCCTGGCACTTTCCATGTGGGAGATATAGCAGGATGTATATTGGTTTTGAGGACAACTCAATGGACAGTGTAGGGAGAAAAGTTCCTGGCTCCTTGAATGCCGTTCCTGGAGACACTGCGATCAATGTGGGAGATATGTCAAGATGTGTGTTGGTTTTGAGGACGGCTCTCTGGAGAGTCTTAGCAAAGAGGTCACAGGGATAATCAGAGCAATTCTCAGAGACACTGAGAACAAGCTCGACAATTCCCTCCTGGCACTTTCCCTGTAGGAGATACCGCAAGACGTTTCTGTAGATTGGGCACAGCGCTCTGCAGGGTGTTAGCAGAGACTTTCCCGGGACAGTGAAACCCTATGTCAGAGACACTGAGAAGAAGCCCCAATGTTCCCTCCAGGCACTTTCAGTGTGGGTGCCTTCTCCACGTGGTTCCTGGTTTCCCTGCAGCGCTGAAGAGAATGTTAGCAAAGAGGTAACCGGCACAGCGAAAACAGTACTCAAAGACAGGGAGAGCAAGCTCTCTCTTGGCACTTTGGATGTGGGACATACAGCGAGATGTTTGCTGCTTTTGCGTTTGGCTGTTGGGAGATTTACAGCACAAAGATATCTAGTTGATTTGAAGCAGTTCCGAGAAAGTCTAAACATAATCGCCACTTCTCCCTCCTGGCACTTTCCATGTGGGAGATATAGCAGGATGTATATTGGTTTTGAGGACAACTCAATGGACAGTGTAGGGAGAAAAGTTCCTGGCTCCTTGAATGCCGTTCCTGGAGACACTGCGATCAATGTGGGAGATATGTCAAGATGTGTGTTGGTTTTGAGGACGGCTCTCTGGAGAGTCTTAGCAAAGAGGTCACAGGGATAATCAGAGCAATTCTCAGAGACACTGAGAACAAGATGGACAGTTCCCTCCTGGCACTTTCCCTGTAGGAGATACCGCAAGACGTTTCTGTAGATTGGGCACAGCGCTCTGCAGGGTGTTAGCAGAGACTTTCCCGGGACAGTGAAACCCTATGTCAGAGACACTGAGAAGAAGCCCCAATGTTCCCTCCAGGCACTTTCAGTGTGGGTGCCTTCTCCACGTGGTTCCTGGTTTCCCTGCAGCGCTGAAGAGAATGTTAGCAAAGAGGTAACCGGCACAGCGAAAACAGTACTCAAAGACAGGGAGAGCAAGCTCTCTCTTGGCACTTTGGATGTGGGACATACAGCGAGATGTTTGCTGCTTTTGCGTTTGGCTGTTGGGAGATTTACAGCACAAAGATATCTAGTTGATTTGAAGCAGTTCCGAGAAAGTCTAAACATAATCGCCACTTCTCCCTCCTGGCACTTTCCATGTGGGAGATATAGCAGGATGTATATTGGTTTTGAGGACAACTCAATGGACAGTGTAGGGAGAAAAGTTCCTGGCTCCTTGAATGCCGTTCCTGGAGACACTGCGATCAATGAGGGAGATATGTCAAGATGTGTGTTTGTTTTGAGGACGGCTCTCTGGAGAGTCTTAGCAAAGAGGTCACAGGGATAATCAGAGCAATTCTCAGAGACACTGAGAACAAGATGGACAGTTCCCTCCTGGCACTTTCCCTGTAGGAGATACCGCAAGACGTTTCTGTAGATTGGGCACAGCGCTCTGCAGGGTGTTAGCAGAGACTTTCCCGGGACAGTGAAACCCTATGTCAGAGACACTGAGAAGAAGCCCCAATGTTCCCTCCAGGCACTTTCAGTGTGGGTGCCTTCTCCACGTGGTTCCTGGTTTCCCTGCAGCGCTGAAGAGAATGTTAGCAAAGAGGTAACCGGCACAGCGAAAACAGTACTCAAAGACAGGGAGAGCAAGCTCTCTCTTGGCACTTTGGATGTGGGACATACAGCGAGATGTTTGCTGCTTTTGCGTTTGGCTGTTGGGAGATTTACAGCACAAAGATATCTAGTTGATTTGAAGCAGTTCCGAGAAAGTCTAAACATAATCGCCACTTCTCCCTCCTGGCACTTTCCATGTGGGAGATATAGCAGGATGTATATTGGTTTTGAGGACAACTCAATGGACAGTGTAGGGAGAAAAGTTCCTGGCTCCTTGAATGCCGTTCCTGGAGACACTGCGATCAATGTGGGAGATATGTCAAGATGTGTGTTGGTTTTGAGGACGGCTCTCTGGAGAGTCTTAGCAAAGAGGTCACAGGGATAATCAGAGCAATTCTCAGAGACACTGAGAACAAGATGGACAGTTCCCTCCTGGCACTTTCCCTGTAGGAGATACCGCAAGACGTTTCTGTAGATTGGGCACAGCGCTCTGCAGGGTGTTAGCAGAGACTTTCCCGGGACAGTGAAACCCTATGTCAGAGACACTGAGAAGAAGCCCCAATGTTCCCTCCAGGCACTTTCAGTGTGGGTGCCTTCTCCACGTGGTTCCTGGTTTCCCTGCAGCGCTGAAGAGAATGTTAGCAAAGAGGTAACCGGCACAGCGAAAACAGTACTCAAAGACAGGGAGAGCAAGCTCTCTCTTGGCACTTTGGATGTGGGACATACAGCGAGATGTTTGCTGCTTTTGCGTTTGGCTGTTGGGAGATTTACAGCACAAAGATATCTAGTTGATTTGAAGCAGTTCCGAGAAAGTCTAAACATAATCGCCACTTCTCCCTCCTGGCACTTTCCATGTGGGAGATATAGCAGGATGTATATTGGTTTTGAGGACAACTCAATGGACAGTGTAGGGAGAAAAGTTCCTGGCTCCTTGAATGCCGTTCCTGGAGACACTGCGATCAATGTGGGAGATATGTCAAGATGTGTGTTGGTTTTGAGGACGGCTCTCTGGAGAGTCTTAGCAAAGAGGTCACAGGGATAATCAGAGCAATTCTCAGAGACACTGAGAACAAGATGGACAGTTCCCTCCTGGCACTTTCCCTGTAGGAGATACCGCAAGACGTTTCTGTAGATTGGGCACAGCGCTCTGCAGGGTGTTAGCAGAGACTTTCCCGGGACAGTGAAACCCTATGTCAGAGACACTGAGAAGAAGCCCCAATGTTCCCTCCAGGCACTTTCAGTGTGGGTGCCTTCTCCACGTGGTTCCTGGTTTCCCTGCAGCGCTGAAGAGAATGTTAGCAAAGAGGTAACCGGCACAGCGAAAACAGTACTCAAAGACAGGGAGAGCAAGCTCTCTCTTGGCACTTTGGATGTGGGACATACAGCGAGATGTTTGCTGCTTTTGCGTTTGGCTGTTGGGAGATTTACAGCACAAAGATATCTAGTTGATTTGAAGCAGTTCCGAGAAAGTCTAAACATAATCGCCACTTCTCCCTCCTGGCACTTTCCATGTGGGAGATATAGCAGGATGTATATTGGTTTTGAGGACAACTCAATGGACAGTGTAGGGAGAAAAGTTCCTGGCTCCTTGAATGCCGTTCCTGGAGACACTGCGATCAATGTGGGAGATATGTCAAGATGTGTGTTGGTTTTGAGGACGGCTCTCTGGAGAGTCTTAGCAAAGAGGTCACAGGGATAATCAGAGCAATTCTCAGAGACACTGAGAACAAGATGGACAGTTCCCTCCTGGCGCTTTCCCTGTAGGAGATACCGCAAGACGTTTCTGTAGATTGGGCACAGCGCTCTGCAGGGTGTTAGCAGAGACTTTCCCGGGACAGTGAAACCCTATGTCAGAGACACTGAGAAGAAGCCCCAATGTTCCCTCCAGGCACTTTCAGTGTGGGTGCCTTCTCCACGTGGTTCCTGGTTTCCCTGCAGCGCTGAAGAGAATGTTAGCAAAGAGGTAACCGGCACAGCGAAAACAGTACTCAAAGAGAGGGAGAGCAAGCTCTCTCTTGGCACTTTGGATGTGGGACATACAGCGAGATGTTTGCTGCTTTTGCGTTTGGCTGTTGGGAGATTTACAGCACAAAGATATCTAGTTGATTTGAAGCAGTTCCGAGAAAGTCTAAACATAATCGCCACTTCTCCCTCCTGGCACTTTCCATGTGGGAGATATAGCAGGATGTATATTGGTTTTGAGGACAACTCAATGGACAGTGTAGGGAGAAAAGTTCCTGGCTCCTTGAATGCCGTTCCTGGAGACACTGCGATCAATGAGGGAGATATGTCAAGATGTGTGTTGGTTTTGAGGACGGCTCTCTGGAGAGTCTTAGCAAAGAGGTCACAGGGATAATCAGAGCAATTCTCAGAGACACTGAGAACAAGATGGACAGTTCCCTCCTGGCACTTTCCCTGTAGGAGATACCGCAAGACGTTTCTGTAGATTGGGCACAGCGCTCTGCAGGGTGTTAGCAGAGACTTTCCCGGGACAGTGAAACCCTATGTCAGAGACACTGAGAAGAAGCCCCAATGTTCCCTCCAGGCACTTTCAGTGTGGGTGCCTTCTCCACGTGGTTCCTGGTTTCCCTGCAGCGCTGAAGAGAATGTTAGCAAAGAGGTAACCGGCACAGCGAAAACAGTACTCAAAGACAGGGAGAGCAAGCTCTCTCTTGGCACTTTGGATGTGGGACATACAGCGAGATGTTTGCTGCTTTTGCGTTTGGCTGTTGGGAGATTTACAGCACAAAGATATCTAGTTGATTTGAAGCAGTTCCGAGAAAGTCTAAACATAATCGCCACTTCTCCCTCCTGGCACTTTCCATGTGGGAGATATAGCAGGATGTATATTGGTTTTGAGGACAACTCAATGGACAGTGTAGGGAGAAAAGTTCCTGGCTCCTTGAATGCCGTTCCTGGAGACACTGCGATCAATGTGGGAGATATGTCAAGATGTGTGTTGGTTTTGAGGACGGCTCTCTGGAGAGTCTTAGCAAAGAGGTCACAGGGATAATCAGAGCAATTCTCAGAGACACTGAGAACAAGATGGACAGTTCCCTCCTGGCGCTTTCCCTGTAGGAGATACCGCAAGACGTTTCTGTAGATTGGGCACAGCGCTCTGCAGGGTGTTAGCAGAGACTTTCCCGGGACAGTGAAACCCTATGTCAGAGACACTGAGAAGAAGCCCCAATGTTCCCTCCAGGCACTTTCAGTGTGGGTGCCTTCTCCACGTGGTTCCTGGTTTCCCTGCAGCGCTGAAGAGAATGTTAGCAAAGAGGTAACCGGCACAGCGAAAACAGTACTCAAAGACAGGGAGAGCAAGCTCTCTCTTGGCACTTTGGATGTGGGACATACAGCGAGATGTTTGCTGCTTTTGCGTTTGGCTGTTGGGAGATTTACAGCACAAAGATATCTAGTTGATTTGAAGCAGTTCCGAGAAAGTCTAAACATAATCGCCACTTCTCCCTCCTGGCACTTTCCATGTGGGAGATATAGCAGGATGTATATTGGTTTTGAGGACAACTCAATGGACAGTGTAGGGAGAAAAGTTCCTGGCTCCTTGAATGCCGTTCCTGGAGACACTGCGATCAATGTGGGAGATATGTCAAGATGTGTGTTGGTTTTGAGGACGGCTCTCTGGAGAGTCTTAGCAAAGAGGTCACAGGGATAATCAGAGCAATTCTCAGAGACACTGAGAACAAGCTCGACAATTCCCTCCTGGCGCTTTCCCTGTAGGAGATACCGCAAGACGTTTCTGTAGATTGGGCACAGCGCTCTGCAGGGTGTTAGCAGAGACTTTCCCGGGACAGTGAAACCCTATGTCAGAGACACTGAGAAGAAGCCCCAATGTTCCCTCCAGGCACTTTCAGTGTGGGTGCCTTCTCCACGTGGTTCCTGGTTTCCCTGCAGCGCTGAAGAGAATGTTAGCAAAGAGGTAACCGGCACAGCGAAAACAGTACTCAAAGACAGGGAGAGCAAGCTCTCTCTTGGCACTTTGGATGTGGGACATACAGCGAGATGTTTGCTGCTTTTGCGTTTGGCTGTTGGGAGATTTACAGCACAAAGATATCTAGTTGATTTGAAGCAGTTCCGAGAAAGTCTAAACATAATCGCCACTTCTCCCTCCTGGCACTTTCCATGTGGGAGATATAGCAGGATGTATATTGGTTTTGAGGACAACTCAATGGACAGTGTAGGGAGAAAAGTTCCTGGCTCCTTGAATGCCGTTCCTGGAGACACTGCGATCAATGTGGGAGATATGTCAAGATGTGTGTTGGTTTTGAGGACGGCTCTCTGGAGAGTCTTAGCAAAGAGGTCACAGGGATAATCAGAGCAATTCTCAGAGACACTGAGAACAAGATGGACAGTTCCCTCCTGGCACTTTCCCTGTAGGAGATACCGCAAGACGTTTCTGTAGATTGGGCACAGCGCTCTGCAGGGTGTTAGCAGAGACTTTCCCGGGACAGTGAAACCCTATGTCAGAGACACTGAGAAGAAGCCCCAATGTTCCCTCCAGGCACTTTCAGTGTGGGTGCCTTCTCCACGTGGTTCCTGGTTTCCCTGCAGCGCTGAAGAGAATGTTAGCAAAGAGGTAACCGGCACAGCGAAAACAGTACTCAAAGACAGGGAGAGCAAGCTCTCTCTTGGCACTTTGGATGTGGGACATACAGCGAGATGTTTGCTGCTTTTGCGTTTGGCTGTTGGGAGATTTACAGCACAAAGATATCTAGTTGATTTGAAGCAGTTCCGAGAAAGTCTAAACATAATCGCCACTTCTCCCTCCTGGCACTTTCCATGTGGGAGATATAGCAGGATGTATATTGGTTTTGAGGACAACTCAATGGACAGTGTAGGGAGAAAAGTTCCTGGCTCCTTGAATGCCGTTCCTGGAGACACTGCGATCAATGTGGGAGATATGTCAAGATGTGTGTTTGTTTTGAGGACGGCTCTCTGGAGAGTCTTAGCAAAGAGGTCACAGGGATAATCAGAGCAATTCTCAGAGACACTGAGAACAAGATGGACAGTTCCCTCCTGGCACTTTCCCTGTAGGAGATACCGCAAGACGTTTCTGTAGATTGGGCACAGCGCTCTGCAGGGTGTTAGCAGAGACTTTCCCGGGACAGTGAAACCCTATGTCAGAGACACTGAGAAGAAGCCCCAATGTTCCCTCCAGGCACTTTCAGTGTGGGTGCCTTCTCCACGTGGTTCCTGGTTTCCCTGCAGCGCTGAAGAGAATGTTAGCAAAGAGGTAACCGGGACAGCGAAAACAGTACTCAAAGACAGGGAGAGCAAGCTCTCTCTTGGCACTTTGGATGTGGGACATACAGCGAGATGTTTGCTGCTTTTGCGTTTGGCTGTTGGGAGATTTACAGCACAAAGATATCTAGTTGATTTGAAGCAGTTCCGAGAAAGTCTAAACATAATCGCCACTTCTCCCTCCTGGCACTTTCCATGTGGGAGATATAGCAGGATGTATATTGGTTTTGAGGACAACTCAATGGACAGTGTAGGGAGAAAAGTTCCTGGCTCCTTGAATGCCGTTCCTGGAGACACTGCGATCAATGTGGGAGATATGTCAAGATGTGTGTTTGTTTTGAGGACGGCTCTCTGGAGAGTCTTAGCAAAGAGGTCACAGGGATAATCAGAGCAATTCTCAGAGACACTGAGAACAAGATGGACAGTTCCCTCCTGGCACTTTCCCTGTAGGAGATACCGCAAGACGTTTCTGTAGATTGGGCACAGCGCTCTGCAGGGTGTTAGCAGAGACTTTCCCGGGACAGTGAAACCCTATGTCAGAGACACTGAGAAGAAGCCCCAATGTTCCCTCCAGGCACTTTCAGTGTGGGTGCCTTCTCCACGTGGTTCCTGGTTTCCCTGCAGCGCTGAAGAGAATGTTAGCAAAGAGGTAACCGGCACAGCGAAAACAGTACTCAAAGACAGGGAGAGCAAGCTCTCTCTTGGCACTTTGGATGTGGGACATACAGCGAGATGTTTGCTGCTTTTGCGTTTGGCTGTTGGGAGATTTACAGCACAAAGATATCTAGTTGATTTGAAGCAGTTCCGAGAAAGTCTAAACATAATCGCCACTTCTCCCTCCTGGCACTTTCCATGTGGGAGATATAGCAGGATGTATATTGGTTTTGAGGACAACTCAATGGACAGTGTAGGGAGAAAAGTTCCTGGCTCCTTGAATGCCGTTCCTGGAGACACTGCGATCAATGTGGGAGATATGTCAAGATGTGTGTTGGTTTTGAGGACGGCTCTCTGGAGAGTCTTAGCAAAGAGGTCACAGGGATAATCAGAGCAATTCTCAGAGACACTGAGAACAAGATGGACAGTTCCCTCCTGGCACTTTCCCTGTAGGAGATACCGCAAGACGTTTCTGTAGATTGGGCACAGCGCTCTGCAGGGTGTTAGCAGAGACTTTCCCGGGACAGTGAAACCCTATGTCAGAGACACTGAGAAGAAGCCCCAATGTTCCCTCCAGGCACTTTCAGTGTGGGTGCCTTCTCCACGTGGTTCCTGGTTTCCCTGCAGCGCTGAAGAGAATGTTAGCAAAGAGGTAACCGGCACAGCGAAAACAGTACTCAAAGAGAGGGAGAGCAAGCTCTCTCTTGGCACTTTGGATGTGGGACATACAGCGAGATGTTTGCTGCTTTTGCGTTTGGCTGTTGGGAGATTTACAGCACAAAGATATCTAGTTGATTTGAAGCAGTTCCGAGAAAGTCTAAACATAATCGCCACTTCTCCCTCCTGGCACTTTCCATGTGGGAGATATAGCAGGATGTATATTGGTTTTGAGGACAACTCAATGGACAGTGTAGGGAGAAAAGTTCCTGGCTCCTTGAATGCCGTTCCTGGAGACACTGCGATCAATGTGGGAGATATGTCAAGATGTGTGTTTGTTTTGAGGACGGCTCTCTGGAGAGTCTTAGCAAAGAGGTCACAGGGATAATCAGAGCAATTCTCAGAGACACTGAGAACAAGCTCGACAATTCCCTCCTGGCACTTTCCCTGTAGGAGATACCGCAAGACGTTTCTGTAGATTGGGCACAGCGCTCTGCAGGGTGTTAGCAGAGACTTTCCCGGGACAGTGAAACCCTATGTCAGAGACACTGAGAAGAAGCCCCAATGTTCCCTCCAGGCACTTTCAGTGTGGGTGCCTTCTCCACGTGGTTCCTGGTTTCCCTGCAGCGCTGAAGAGAATGTTAGCAAAGAGGTAACCGGCACAGCGAAAACAGTACTCAAAGAGAGGGAGAGCAAGCTCTCTCTTGGCACTTTGGATGTGGGACATACAGCGAGATGTTTGCTGCTTTTGCGTTTGGCTGTTGGGAGATTTACAGCACAAAGATATCTAGTTGATTTGAAGCAGTTCCGAGAAAGTCTAAACATAATCGCCACTTCTCCCTCCTGGCACTTTCCATGTGGGAGATATAGCAGGATGTATATTGGTTTTGAGGACAACTCAATGGACAGTGTAGGGAGAAAAGTTCCTGGCTCCTTGAATGCCGTTCCTGGAGACACTGCGATCAATGAGGGAGATATGTCAAGATGTGTGTTGGTTTTGAGGACGGCTCTCTGGAGAGTCTTAGCAAAGAGGTCACAGGGATAATCAGAGCAATTCTCAGAGACACTGAGAACAAGATGGACAGTTCCCTCCTGGCACTTTCCCTGTAGGAGATACCGCAAGACGTTTCTGTAGATTGGGCACAGCGCTCTGCAGGGTGTTAGCAGAGACTTTCCCGGGACAGTGAAACCCTATGTCAGAGACACTGAGAAGAAGCCCCAATGTTCCCTCCAGGCACTTTCAGTGTGGGTGCCTTCTCCACGTGGTTCCTGGTTTCCCTGCAGCGCTGAAGAGAATGTTAGCAAAGAGGTAACCGGCACAGCGAAAACAGTACTCAAAGACAGGGAGAGCAAGCTCTCTCTTGGCACTTTGGATGTGGGACATACAGCGAGATGTTTGCTGCTTTTGCGTTTGGCTGTTGGGAGATTTACAGCACAAAGATATCTAGTTGATTTGAAGCAGTTCCGAGAAAGTCTAAACATAATCGCCACTTCTCCCTCCTGGCACTTTCCATGTGGGAGATATAGCAGGATGTATATTGGTTTTGAGGACAACTCAATGGACAGTGTAGGGAGAAAAGTTCCTGGCTCCTTGAATGCCGTTCCTGGAGACACTGCGATCAATGTGGGAGATATGTCAAGATGTGTGTTTGTTTTGAGGACGGCTCTCTGGAGAGTCTTAGCAAAGAGGTCACAGGAATAATCAGAGCAATTCTCAGAGACACTGAGAACAAGCTCCACAATTCCCTCCTGGCACTTTCCCTGTAGGAGATACCGCAAGACGTTTCTGTAGATTGGGCACAGCGCTCTGCAGGGTGTTAGCAGAGACTTTCCCGGGACAGTGAAACCCTATGTCAGAGACACTGAGAAGAAGCCCCAATGTTCCCTCCAGGCACTTTCAGTGTGGGTGCCTTCTCCACGTGGTTCCTGGTTTCCCTGCAGCGCTGAAGAGAATGTTAGCAAAGAGGTAACCGGCACAGCGAAAACAGTACTCAAAGACAGGGAGAGCAAGCTCTCTCTTGGCACTTTGGATGTGGGACATACAGCGAGATGTTTGCTGCTTTTGCGTTTGGCTGTTGGGAGATTTACAGCACAAAGATATCTAGTTGATTTGAAGCAGTTCCGAGAAAGTCTAAACATAATCGCCACTTCTCCCTCCTGGCACTTTCCATGTGGGAGATATAGCAGGATGTATATTGGTTTTGAGGACAACTCAATGGACAGTGTAGGGAGAAAAGTTCCTGGCTCCTTGAATGCCGTTCCTGGAGACACTGCGATCAATGTGGGAGATATGTCAAGATGTGTGTTGGTTTTGAGGACGGCTCTCTGGAGAGTCTTAGCAAAGAGGTCACAGGGATAATCAGAGCAATTCTCAGAGACACTGAGAACAAGATGGACAGTTCCCTCCTGGCACTTTCCCTGTAGGAGATACCGCAAGACGTTTCTGTAGATTGGGCACAGCGCTCTGCAGGGTGTTAGCAGAGACTTTCCCGGGACAGTGAAACCCTATGTCAGAGACACTGAGAAGAAGCCCCAATGTTCCCTCCAGGCACTTTCAGTGTGGGTGCCTTCTCCACGTGGTTCCTGGTTTCCCTGCAGCGCTGAAGAGAATGTTAGCAAAGAGGTAACCGGCACAGCGAAAACAGTACTCAAAGAGAGGGAGAGCAAGCTCTCTCTTGGCACTTTGGATGTGGGACATACAGCGAGATGTTTGCTGCTTTTGCGTTTGGCTGTTGGGAGATTTACAGCACAAAGATATCTAGTTGATTTGAAGCAGTTCCGAGAAAGTCTAAACATAATCGCCACTTCTCCCTCCTGGCACTTTCCATGTGGGAGATATAGCAGGATGTATATTGGTTTTGAGGACAACTCAATGGACAGTGTAGGGAGAAAAGTTCCTGGCTCCTTGAATGCCGTTCCTGGAGACACTGCGATCAATGTGGGAGATATGTCAAGATGTGTGTTTGTTTTGAGGACGGCTCTCTGGAGAGTCTTAGCAAAGAGGTCACAGGGATAATCAGAGCAATTCTCAGAGACACTGAGAACAAGCTCGACAATTCCCTCCTGGCACTTTCCCTGTAGGAGATACCGCAAGACGTTTCTGTAGATTGGGCACAGCGCTCTGCAGGGTGTTAGCAGAGACTTTCCCGGGACAGTGAAACCCTATGTCAGAGACACTGAGAAGAAGCCCCAATGTTCCCTCCAGGCACTTTCAGTGTGGGTGCCTTCTCCACGTGGTTCCTGGTTTCCCTGCAGCGCTGAAGAGAATGTTAGCAAAGAGGTAACCGGCACAGCGAAAACAGTACTCAAAGACAGGGAGAGCAAGCTCTCTCTTGGCACTTTGGATGTGGGACATACAGCGAGATGTTTGCTGCTTTTGCGTTTGGCTGTTGGGAGATTTACAGCACAAAGATATCTAGTTGATTTGAAGCAGTTCCGAGAAAGTCTAAACATAATCGCCACTTCTCCCTCCTGGCACTTTCCATGTGGGAGATATAGCAGGATGTATATTGGTTTTGAGGACAACTCAATGGACAGTGTAGGGAGAAAAGTTCCTGGCTCCTTGAATGCCGTTCCTGGAGACACTGCGATCAATGTGGGAGATATGTCAAGATGTGTGTTGGTTTTGAGGACGGCTCTCTGGAGAGTCTTAGCAAAGAGGTCACAGGGATAATCAGAGCAATTCTCAGAGACACTGAGAACAAGATGGACAGTTCCCTCCTGGCACTTTCCCTGTAGGAGATACCGCAAGACGTTTCTGTAGATTGGGCACAGCGCTCTGCAGGGTGTTAGCAGAGACTTTCCCGGGACAGTGAAACCCTATGTCAGAGACACTGAGAAGAAGCCCCAATGTTCCCTCCAGGCACTTTCAGTGTGGGTGCCTTCTCCACGTGGTTCCTGGTTTCCCTGCAGCGCTGAAGAGAATGTTAGCAAAGAGGTAACCGGCACAGCGAAAACAGTACTCAAAGACAGGGAGAGCAAGCTCTCTCTTGGCACTTTGGATGTGGGACATACAGCGAGATGTTTGCTGCTTTTGCGTTTGGCTGTTGGGAGATTTACAGCACAAAGATATCTAGTTGATTTGAAGCAGTTCCGAGAAAGTCTAAACATAATCGCCACTTCTCCCTCCTGGCACTTTCCATGTGGGAGATATAGCAGGATGTATATTGGTTTTGAGGACAACTCAATGGACAGTGTAGGGAGAAAAGTTCCTGGCTCCTTGAATGCCGTTCCTGGAGACACTGCGATCAATGTGGGAGATATGTCAAGATGTGTGTTTGTTTTGAGGACGGCTCTCTGGAGAGTCTTAGCAAAGAGGTCACAGGGATAATCAGAGCAATTCTCAGAGACACTGAGAACAAGCTCGACAATTCCCTCCTGGCACTTTCCCTGTAGGAGATACCGCAAGACGTTTCTGTAGATTGGGCACAGCGCTCTGCAGGGTGTTAGCAGAGACTTTCCCGGGACAGTGAAACCCTATGTCAGAGACACTGAGAAGAAGCCCCAATGTTCCCTCCAGGCACTTTCAGTGTGGGTGCCTTCTCCACGTGGTTCCTGGTTTCCCTGCAGCGCTGAAGAGAATGTTAGCAAAGAGGTAACCGGCACAGCGAAAACAGTACTCAAAGAGAGGGAGAGCAAGCTCTCTCTTGGCACTTTGGATGTGGGACATACAGCGAGATGTTTGCTGCTTTTGCGTTTGGCTGTTGGGAGATTTACAGCACAAAGATATCTAGTTGATTTGAAGCAGTTCCGAGAAAGTCTAAACATAATCGCCACTTCTCCCTCCTGGCACTTTCCATGTGGGAGATATAGCAGGATGTATATTGGTTTTGAGGACAACTCAATGGACAGTGTAGGGAGAAAAGTTCCTGGCTCCTTGAATGCCGTTCCTGGAGACACTGCGATCAATGAGGGAGATATGTCAAGATGTGTGTTGGTTTTGAGGACGGCTCTCTGGAGAGTCTTAGCAAAGAGGTCACAGGGATAATCAGAGCAATTCTCAGAGACACTGAGAACAAGCTCGACAATTCCCTCCTGGCACTTTCCCTGTAGGAGATACCGCAAGACGTTTCTGTAGATTGGGCACAGCGCTCTGCAGGGTGTTAGCAGAGACTTTCCCGGGACAGTGAAACCCTATGTCAGAGACACTGAGAAGAAGCCCCAATGTTCCCTCCAGGCACTTTCAGTGTGGGTGCCTTCTCCACGTGGTTCCTGGTTTCCCTGCAGCGCTGAAGAGAATGTTAGCAAAGAGGTAACCGGCACAGCGAAAACAGTACTCAAAGAGAGGGAGAGCAAGCTCTCTCTTGGCACTTTGGATGTGGGACATACAGCGAGATGTTTGCTGCTTTTGCGTTTGGCTGTTGGGAGATTTACAGCACAAAGATATCTAGTTGATTTGAAGCAGTTCCGAGAAAGTCTAAACATAATCGCCACTTCTCCCTCCTGGCACTTTCCATGTGGGAGATATAGCAGGATGTATATTGGTTTTGAGGACAACTCAATGGACAGTGTAGGGAGAAAAGTTCCTGGCTCCTTGAATGCCGTTCCTGGAGACACTGCGATCAATGTGGGAGATATGTCAAGATGTGTGTTGGTTTTGAGGACGGCTCTCTGGAGAGTCTTAGCAAAGAGGTCACAGGGATAATCAGAGCAATTCTCAGAGACACTGAGAACAAGCTCGACAATTCCCTCCTGGCACTTTCCCTGTAGGAGATACCGCAAGACGTTTCTGTAGATTGGGCACAGCGCTCTGCAGGGTGTTAGCAGAGACTTTCCCGGGACAGTGAAACCCTATGTCAGAGACACTGAGAAGAAGCCCCAATGTTCCCTCCAGGCACTTTCAGTGTGGGTGCCTTCTCCACGTGGTTCCTGGTTTCCCTGCAGCGCTGAAGAGAATGTTAGCAAAGAGGTAACCGGCACAGCGAAAACAGTACTCAAAGACAGGGAGAGCAAGCTCTCTCTTGGCACTTTGGATGTGGGACATACAGCGAGATGTTTGCTGCTTTTGCGTTTGGCTGTTGGGAGATTTACAGCACAAAGATATCTAGTTGATTTGAAGCAGTTCCGAGAAAGTCTAAACATAATCCCCACTTCTCCCTCCTGGCACTTTCCATGTGGGAGATATAGCAGGATGTATATTGGTTTTGAGGACAACTCAATGGACAGTGTAGGGAGAAAAGTTCCTGGCTCCTTGAATGCCGTTCCTGGAGACACTGCGATCAATGTGGGAGATATGTCAAGATGTGTGTTGGTTTTGAGGACGGCTCTCTGGAGAGTCTTAGCAAAGAGGTCACAGGGATAATCAGAGCAATTCTCAGAGACACTGAGAACAAGATGGACAGTTCCCTCCTGGCACTTTCCCTGTAGGAGATACCGCAAGACGTTTCTGTAGATTGGGCACAGCGCTCTGCAGGGTGTTAGCAGAGACTTTCCCGGGACAGTGAAACCCTATGTCAGAGACACTGAGAAGAAGCCCCAATGTTCCCTCCAGGCACTTTCAGTGTGGGTGCCTTCTCCACGTGGTTCCTGGTTTCCCTGCAGCGCTGAAGAGAATGTTAGCAAAGAGGTAACCGGCACAGCGAAAACAGTACTCAAAGAGAGGGAGAGCAAGCTCTCTCTTGGCACTTTGGATGTGGGACATACAGCGAGATGTTTGCTGCTTTTGCGTTTGGCTGTTGGGAGATTTACAGCACAAAGATATCTAGTTGATTTGAAGCAGTTCCGAGAAAGTCTAAACATAATCGCCACTTCTCCCTCCTGGCACTTTCCATGTGGGAGATATAGCAGGATGTATATTGGTTTTGAGGACAACTCAATGGACAGTGTAGGGAGAAAAGTTCCTGGCTCCTTGAATGCCGTTCCTGGAGACACTGCGATCAATGTGGGAGATATGTCAAGATGTGTGTTTGTTTTGAGGACGGCTCTCTGGAGAGTCTTAGCAAAGAGGTCACAGGGATAATCAGAGCAATTCTCAGAGACACTGAGAACAAGATGGACAGTTCCCTCCTGGCACTTTCCCTGTAGGAGATACCGCAAGACGTTTCTGTAGATTGGGCACAGCGCTCTGCAGGGTGTTAGCAGAGACTTTCCCGGGACAGTGAAACCCTATGTCAGAGACACTGAGAGGAAGCCCCAATGTTCCCTCCAGGCACTTTCAGTGTGGGTGCCTTCTCCACGTGGTTCCTGGTTTCCCTGCAGCGCTGAAGAGAATGTTAGCAAAGAGGTAACCGGCACAGCGAAAACAGTACTCAAAGACAGGGAGAGCAAGCTCTCTCTTGGCACTTTGGATGTGGGACATACAGCGAGATGTTTGCTGCTTTTGCGTTTGGCTGTTGGGAGATTTACAGCACAAAGATATCTAGTTGATTTGAAGCAGTTCCGAGAAAGTCTAAACATAATCGCCACTTCTCCCTCCTGGCACTTTCCATGTGGGAGATATAGCAGGATGTATATTGGTTTTGAGGACAACTCAATGGACAGTGTAGGGAGAAAAGTTCCTGGCTCCTTGAATGCCGTTCCTGGAGACACTGCGATCAATGAGGGAGATATGTCAAGATGTGTGTTTGTTTTGAGGACGGCTCTCTGGAGAGTCTTAGCAAAGAGGTCACAGGGATAATCAGAGCAATTCTCAGAGACACTGAGAACAAGATGGACAGTTCCCTCCTGGCACTTTCCCTGTAGGAGATACCGCAAGACGTTTCTGTAGATTGGGCACAGCGCTCTGCAGGGTGTTAGCAGAGACTTTCCCGGGACAGTGAAACCCTATGTCAGAGACACTGAGAAGAAGCCCCAATGTTCCCTCCAGGCACTTTCAGTGTGGGTGCCTTCTCCACGTGGTTCCTGGTTTCCCTGCAGCGCTGAAGAGAATGTTAGCAAAGAGGTAACCGGCACAGCGAAAACAGTACTCAAAGACAGGGAGAGCAAGCTCTCTCTTGGCACTTTGGATGTGGGACATACAGCGAGATGTTTGCTGCTTTTGCGTTTGGCTGTTGGGAGATTTACAGCACAAAGATATCTAGTTGATTTGAAGCAGTTCCGAGAAAGTCTAAACATAATCGCCACTTCTCCCTCCTGGCACTTTCCATGTGGGAGATATAGCAGGATGTATATTGGTTTTGAGGACAACTCAATGGACAGTGTAGGGAGAAAAGTTCCTGGCTCCTTGAATGCCGTTCCTGGAGACACTGCGATCAATGTGGGAGATATGTCAAGATGTGTGTTTGTTTTGAGGACGGCTCTCTGGAGAGTCTTAGCAAAGAGGTCACAGGGATAATCAGAGCAATTCTCAGAGACACTGAGAACAAGATGGACAGTTCCCTCCTGGCACTTTCCCTGTAGGAGATACCGCAAGACGTTTCTGTAGATTGGGCACAGCGCTCTGCAGGGTGTTAGCAGAGACTTTCCCGGGACAGTGAAACCCTATGTCAGAGACACTGAGAGGAAGCCCCAATGTTCCCTCCAGGCACTTTCAGTGTGGGTGCCTTCTCCACGTGGTTCCTGGTTTCCCTGCAGCGCTGAAGAGAATGTTAGCAAAGAGGTAACCGGCACAGCGAAAACAGTACTCAAAGACAGGGAGAGCAAGCTCTCTCTTGGCACTTTGGATGTGGGACATACAGCGAGATGTTTGCTGCTTTTGCGTTTGGCTGTTGGGAGATTTACAGCACAAAGATATCTAGTTGATTTGAAGCAGTTCCGAGAAAGTCTAAACATAATCGCCACTTCTCCCTCCTGGCACTTTCCATGTGGGAGATATAGCAGGATGTATATTGGTTTTGAGGACAACTCAATGGACAGTGTAGGGAGAAAAGTTCCTGGCTCCTTGAATGCCGTTCCTGGAGACACTGCGATCAATGAGGGAGATATGTCAAGATGTGTGTTGGTTTTGAGGACGGCTCTCTGGAGAGTCTTAGCAAAGAGGTCACAGGGATAATCAGAGCAATTCTCAGAGACACTGAGAACAAGATGGACAGTTCCCTCCTGGCACTTTCCCTGTAGGAGATACCGCAAGACGTTTCTGTAGATTGGGCACAGCGCTCTGCAGGGTGTTAGCAGAGACTTTCCCGGGACAGTGAAACCCTATGTCAGAGACACTGAGAAGAAGCCCCAATGTTCCCTCCAGGCACTTTCAGTGTGGGTGCCTTCTCCACGTGGTTCCTGGTTTCCCTGCAGCGCTGAAGAGAATGTTAGCAAAGAGGTAACCGGCACAGCGAAAACAGTACTCAAAGACAGGGAGAGCAAGCTCTCTCTTGGCACTTTGGATGTGGGACATACAGCGAGATGTTTGCTGCTTTTGCGTTTGGCTGTTGGGAGATTTACAGCACAAAGATATCTAGTTGATTTGAAGCAGTTCCGAGAAAGTCTAAACATAATCGCCACTTCTCCCTCCTGGCACTTTCCATGTGGGAGATATAGCAGGATGTATATTGGTTTTGAGGACAACTCAATGGACAGTGTAGGGAGAAAAGTTCCTGGCTCCTTGAATGCCGTTCCTGGAGACACTGCGATCAATGTGGGAGATATGTCAAGATGTGTGTTTGTTTTGAGGACGGCTCTCTGGAGAGTCTTAGCAAAGAGGTCACAGGGATAATCAGAGCAATTCTCAGAGACACTGAGAACAAGATGGACAGTTCCCTCCTGGCACTTTCCCTGTAGGAGATACCGCAAGACGTTTCTGTAGATTGGGCACAGCGCTCTGCAGGGTGTTAGCAGAGACTTTCCCGGGACAGTGAAACCCTATGTCAGAGACACTGAGAAGAAGCCCCAATGTTCCCTCCAGGCACTTTCAGTGTGGGTGCATTCTCCACGTGGTTCCTGGTTTCCCTGCAGCGCTGAAGAGAATGTTAGCAAAGAGGTAACCGGCACAGCGAAAACAGTACTCAAAGAGAGGGAGAGCAAGCTCTCTCTTGGCACTTTGGATGTGGGACATACAGCGAGATGTTTGCTGCTTTTGCGTTTGGCTGTTGGGAGATTTACAGCACAAAGATATCTAGTTGATTTGAAGCAGTTCCGAGAAAGTCTAAACATAATCGCCACTTCTCCCTCCTGGCACTTTCCATGTGGGAGATATAGCAGGATGTATATTGGTTTTGAGGACAACTCAATGGACAGTGTAGGGAGAAAAGTTCCTGGCTCCTTGAATGCCGTTCCTGGAGACACTGCGATCAATGTGGGAGATATGTCAAGATGTGTGTTTGTTTTGAGGACGGCTCTCTGGAGAGTCTTAGCAAAGAGGTCACAGGGATAATCAGAGCAATTCTCAGAGACACTGAGAACAAGATGGACAGTTCCCTCCTGGCACTTTCCCTGTAGGAGATACCGCAAGACGTTTCTGTAGATTGGGCACAGCGCTCTGCAGGGTGTTAGCAGAGACTTTCCCGGGACAGTGAAACCCTATGTCAGAGACACTGAGAAGAAGCCCCAATGTTCCCTCCAGGCACTTTCAGTGTGGGTGCCTTCTCCACGTGGTTCCTGGTTTCCCTGCAGCGCTGAAGAGAATGTTAGCAAAGAGGTAACCGGCACAGCGAAAACAGTACTCAAAGAGAGGGAGAGCAAGCTCTCTCTTGGCACTTTGGATGTGGGACATACAGCGAGATGTTTGCTGCTTTTGCGTTTGGCTGTTGGGAGATTTACAGCACAAAGATATCTAGTTGATTTGAAGCAGTTCCGAGAAAGTCTAAACATAATCGCCACTTCTCCCTCCTGGCACTTTCCATGTGGGAGATATAGCAGGATGTATATTGGTTTTGAGGACAACTCAATGGACAGTGTAGGGAGAAAAGTTCCTGGCTCCTTGAATGCCGTTCCTGGAGACACTGCGATCAATGTGGGAGATATGTCAAGATGTGTGTTGGTTTTGAGGACGGCTCTCTGGAGAGTCTTAGCAAAGAGGTCACAGGGATAATCAGAGCAATTCTCAGAGACACTGAGAACAAGATGGACAGTTCCCTCCTGGCACTTTCCCTGTAGGAGATACCGCAAGACGTTTCTGTAGATTGGGCACAGCGCTCTGCAGGGTGTTAGCAGAGACTTTCCCGGGACAGTGAAACCCTATGTCAGAGACACTGAGAAGAAGCCCCAATGTTCCCTCCAGGCACTTTCAGTGTGGGTGCCTTCTCCACGTGGTTCCTGGTTTCCCTGCAGCGCTGAAGAGAATGTTAGCAAAGAGGTAACCGGCACAGCGAAAACAGTACTCAAAGACAGGGAGAGCAAGCTCTCTCTTGGCACTTTGGATGTGGGACATACAGCGAGATGTTTGCTGCTTTTGCGTTTGGCTGTTGGGAGATTTACAGCACAAAGATATCTAGTTGATTTGAAGCAGTTCCGAGAAAGTCTAAACATAATCGCCACTTCTCCCTCCTGGCACTTTCCATGTGGGAGATATAGCAGGATGTATATTGGTTTTGAGGACAACTCAATGGACAGTGTAGGGAGAAAAGTTCCTGGCTCCTTGAATGCCGTTCCTGGAGACACTGCGATCAATGTGGGAGATATGTCAAGATGTGTGTTTGTTTTGAGGACGGCTCTCTGGAGAGTCTTAGCAAAGAGGTCACAGGGATAATCAGAGCAATTCTCAGAGACACTGAGAACAAGATGGACAGTTCCCTCCTGGCACTTTCCCTGTAGGAGATACCGCAAGACGTTTCTGTAGATTGGGCACAGCGCTCTGCAGGGTGTTAGCAGAGACTTTCCCGGGACAGTGAAACCGTATGTCAGAGACACTGAGAAGAAGCCCCAATGTTCCCTCCAGGCACTTTCAGTGTGGGTGCCTTCTCCACGTGGTTCCTGGTTTCCCTGCAGCGCTGAAGAGAATGTTAGCAAAGAGGTAACCGGCACAGCGAAAACAGTACTCAAAGACAGGGAGAGCAAGCTCTCTCTTGGCACTTTGGATGTGGGACATACAGCGAGATGTTTGCTGCTTTTGCGTTTGGCTGTTGGGAGATTTACAGCACAAAGATATCTAGTTGATTTGAAGCAGTTCCGAGAAAGTCTAAACATAATCGCCACTTCTCCCTCCTGGCACTTTCCATGTGGGAGATATAGCAGGATGTATATTGGTTTTGAGGACAACTCAATGGACAGTGTAGGGAGAAAAGTTCCTGGCTCCTTGAATGCCGTTCCTGGAGACACTGCGATCAATGTGGGAGATATGTCAAGATGTGTGTTGGTTTTGAGGACGGCTCTCTGGAGAGTCTTAGCAAAGAGGTCACAGGGATAATCAGAGCAATTCTCAGAGACACTGAGAACAAGATGGACAGTTCCCTCCTGGCACTTTCCCTGTAGGAGATACCGCAAGACGTTTCTGTAGATTGGGCACAGCGCTCTGCAGGGTGTTAGCAGAGACTTTCCCGGGACAGTGAAACCCTATGTCAGAGACACTGAGAAGAAGCCCCAATGTTCCCTCCAGGCACTTTCAGTGTGGGTGCCTTCTCCACGTGGTTCCTGGTTTCCCTGCAGCGCTGAAGAGAATGTTAGCAAAGAGGTAACCGGCACAGCGAAAACAGTACTCAAAGACAGGGAGAGCAAGCTCTCTCTTGGCACTTTGGATGTGGGACATACAGCGAGATGTTTGCTGCTTTTGCGTTTGGCTGTTGGGAGATTTACAGCACAAAGATATCTAGTTGATTTGAAGCAGTTCCGAGAAAGTCTAAACATAATCGCCACTTCTCCCTCCTGGCACTTTCCATGTGGGAGATATAGCAGGATGTATATTGGTTTTGAGGACAACTCAATGGACAGTGTAGGGAGAAAAGTTCCTGGCTCCTTGAATGCCGTTCCTGGAGACACTGCGATCAATGTGGGAGATATGTCAAGATGTGTGTTGGTTTTGAGGACGGCTCTCTGGAGAGTCTTAGCAAAGAGGTCACAGGGATAATCAGAGCAATTCTCAGAGACACTGAGAACAAGCTCGACAATTCCCTCCTGGCACTTTCCCTGTAGGAGATACCGCAAGACGTTTCTGTAGATTGGGCACAGCGCTCTGCAGGGTGTTAGCAGAGACTTTCCCGGGACAGTGAAACCCTATGTCAGAGACACTGAGAAGAAGCCCCAATGTTCCCTCCAGGCACTTTCAGTGTGGGTGCCTTCTCCACGTGGTTCCTGGTTTCCCTGCAGCGCTGAAGAGAATGTTAGCAAAGAGGTAACCGGCACAGCGAAAACAGTACTCAAAGACAGGGAGAGCAAGCTCTCTCTTGGCACTTTGGATGTGGGACATACAGCGAGATGTTTGCTGCTTTTGCGTTTGGCTGTTGGGAGATTTACAGCACAAAGATATCTAGTTGATTTGAAGCAGTTCCGAGAAAGTCTAAACATAATCGCCACTTCTCCCTCCTGGCACTTTCCATGTGGGAGATATAGCAGGATGTATATTGGTTTTGAGGACAACTCAATGGACAGTGTAGGGAGAAAAGTTCCTGGCTCCTTGAATGCCGTTCCTGGAGACACTGCGATCAATGTGGGAGATATGTCAAGATGTGTGTTTGTTTTGAGGACGGCTCTCTGGAGAGTCTTAGCAAAGAGGTCACAGGGATAATCAGAGCAATTCTCAGAGACACTGAGAACAAGATGGACAGTTCCCTCCTGGCACTTTCCCTGTAGGAGATACCGCAAGACGTTTCTGTAGATTGGGCACAGCGCTCTGCAGGGTGTTAGCAGAGACTTTCCCGGGACAGTGAAACCCTATGTCAGAGACACTGAGAAGAAGCCCCAATGTTCCCTCCAGGCACTTTCAGTGTGGGTGCCTTCTCCACGTGGTTCCTGGTTTCCCTGCAGCGCTGAAGAGAATGTTAGCAAAGAGGTAACCGGCACAGCGAAAACAGTACTCAAAGAGAGGGAGAGCAAGCTCTCTCTTGGCACTTTGGATGTGGGACATACAGCGAGATGTTTGCTGCTTTTGCGTTTGGCTGTTGGGAGATTTACAGCACAAAGATATCTAGTTGATTTGAAGCAGTTCCGAGAAAGTCTAAACATAATCGCCACTTCTCCCTCCTGGCACTTTCCATGTGGGAGATATAGCAGGATGTATATTGGTTTTGAGGACAACTCAATGGACAGTGTAGGGAGAAAAGTTCCTGGCTCCTTGAATGCCGTTCCTGGAGACACTGCGATCAATGTGGGAGATATGTCAAGATGTGTGTTGGTTTTGAGGACGGCTCTCTGGAGAGTCTTAGCAAAGAGGTCACAGGGATAATCAGAGCAATTCTCAGAGACACTGAGAACAAGCTCGACAATTCCCTCCTGGCACTTTCCCTGTAGGAGATACCGCAAGACGTTTCTGTAGATTGGGCACAGCGCTCTGCAGGGTGTTAGCAGAGACTTTCCCGGGACAGTGAAACCCTATGTCAGAGACACTGAGAAGAAGCCCCAATGTTCCCTCCAGGCACTTTCAGTGTGGGTGCCTTCTCCACGTGGTTCCTGGTTTCACTGCAGCGCTGAAGAGAATGTTAGCAAAGAGGTAACCGGGACAGTGAAAACAGTACTCAAAGACAGGGAGAGCAAGCTCTCTCTTGGCACTTTGGATGTGGGACATACAGCGAGATGTTTGCTGCTTTTGCGTTTGGCTGTTGGGAGATTTACAGCACAAAGATATCTAGTTGATTTGAAGCAGTTCCGAGAAAGTCTAAACATAATCGCCACTTCTCCCTCCTGGCACTTTCCATGTGGGAGATATAGCAGGATGTATATTGGTTTTGAGGACAACTCAATGGACAGTGTAGGGAGAAAAGTTCCTGGCTCCTTGAATGCCGTTCCTGGAGACACTGCGATCAATGTGGGAGATATGTCAAGATGTGTGTTTGTTTTGAGGACGGCTCTCTGGAGAGTCTTAGCAAAGAGGTCACAGGGATAATCAGAGCAATTCTCAGAGACACTGAGAACAAGATGGACAGTTCCCTCCTGGCACTTTCCCTGTAGGAGATACCGCAAGACGTTTCTGTAGATTGGGCACAGCGCTCTGCAGGGTGTTAGCAGAGACTTTCCCGGGACAGTGAAACCCTATGTCAGAGACACTGAGAAGAAGCCCCAATGTTCCCTCCAGGCACTTTCAGTGTGGGTGCCTTCTCCACGTGGTTCCTGGTTTCCCTGCAGCGCTGAAGAGAATGTTAGCAAAGAGGTAACCGGCACAGCGAAAACAGTACTCAAAGACAGGGAGAGCAAGCTCTCTCTTGGCACTTTGGATGTGGGACATACAGCGAGATGTTTGCTGCTTTTGCGTTTGGCTGTTGGGAGATTTACAGCACAAAGATATCTAGTTGATTTGAAGCAGTTCCGAGAAAGTCTAAACATAATCGCCACTTCTCCCTCCTGGCACTTTCCATGTGGGAGATATAGCAGGATGTATATTGGTTTTGAGGACAACTCAATGGACAGTGTAGGGAGAAAAGTTCCTGGCTCCTTGAATGCCGTTCCTGGAGACACTGCGATCAATGTGGGAGATATGTCAAGATGTGTGTTGGTTTTGAGGACGGCTCTCTGGAGAGTCTTAGCAAAGAGGTCACAGGGATAATCAGAGCAATTCTCAGAGACACTGAGAACAAGATGGACAGTTCCCTCCTGGCACTTTCCCTGTAGGAGATACCGCAAGACGTTTCTGTAGATTGGGCACAGCGCTCTGCAGGGTGTTAGCAGAGACTTTCCCGGGACAGTGAAACCCTATGTCAGAGACACTGAGAAGAAGCCCCAATGTTCCCTCCAGGCACTTTCAGTGTGGGTGCCTTCTCCACGTGGTTCCTGGTTTCCCTGCAGCGCTGAAGAGAATGTTAGCAAAGAGGTAACCGGCACAGCGAAAACAGTACTCAAAGACAGGGAGAGCAAGCTCTCTCTTGGCACTTTGGATGTGGGACATACAGCGAGATGTTTGCTGCTTTTGCGTTTGGCTGTTGGGAGATTTACAGCACAAAGATATCTAGTTGATTTGAAGCAGTTCCGAGAAAGTCTAAACATAATCGCCACTTCTCCCTCCTGGCACTTTCCATGTGGGAGATATAGCAGGATGTATATTGGTTTTGAGGACAACTCAATGGACAGTGTAGGGAGAAAAGTTCCTGGCTCCTTGAATGCCGTTCCTGGAGACACTGCGATCAATGTGGGAGATATGTCAAGATGTGTGTTTGTTTTGAGGACGGCTCTCTGGAGAGTCTTAGCAAAGAGGTCACAGGGATAATCAGAGCAATTCTCAGAGACACTGAGAACAAGATGGACAGTTCCCTCCTGGCACTTTCCCTGTAGGAGATACCGCAAGACGTTTCTGTAGATTGGGCACAGCGCTCTGCAGGGTGTTAGCAGAGACTTTCCCGGGACAGTGAAACCCTATGTCAGAGACACTGAGAAGAAGCCCCAATGTTCCCTCCAGGCACTTTCAGTGTGGGTGCCTTCTCCACGTGGTTCCTGGTTTCCCTGCAGCGCTGAAGAGAATGTTAGCAAAGAGGTAACCGGCACAGCGAAAACAGTACTCAAAGACAGGGAGAGCAAGCTCTCTCTTGGCACTTTGGATGTGGGACATACAGCGAGATGTTTGCTGCTTTTGCGTTTGGCTGTTGGGAGATTTACAGCACAAAGATATCTAGTTGATTTGAAGCAGTTCCGAGAAAGTCTAAACATAATCGCCACTTCTCCCTCCTGGCACTTTCCATGTGGGAGATATAGCAGGATGTATATTGGTTTTGAGGACAACTCAATGGACAGTGTAGGGAGAAAAGTTCCTGGCTCCTTGAATGCCGTTCCTGGAGACACTGCGATCAATGTGGGAGATATGTCAAGATGTGTGTTGGTTTTGAGGACGGCTCTCTGGAGAGTCTTAGCAAAGAGGTCACAGGGATAATCAGAGCAATTCTCAGAGACACTGAGAACAAGATGGACAGTTCCCTCCTGGCACTTTCCCTGTAGGAGATACCGCAAGACGTTTCTGTAGATTGGGCACAGCGCTCTGCAGGGTGTTAGCAGAGACTTTCCCGGGACAGTGAAACCCTATGTCAGAGACACTGAGAAGAAGCCCCAATGTTCCCTCCAGGCACTTTCAGTGTGGGTGCCTTCTCCACGTGGTTCCTGGTTTCCCTGCAGCGCTGAAGAGAATGTTAGCAAAGAGGTAACCGGCACAGCGAAAACAGTACTCAAAGAGAGGGAGAGCAAGCTCTCTCTTGGCACTTTGGATGTGGGACATACAGCGAGATGTTTGCTGCTTTTGCGTTTGGCTGTTGGGAGATTTACAGCACAAAGATATCTAGTTGATTTGAAGCAGTTCCGAGAAAGTCTAAACATAATCGCCACTTCTCCCTCCTGGCACTTTCCATGTGGGAGATATAGCAGGATGTATATTGGTTTTGAGGACAACTCAATGGACAGTGTAGGGAGAAAAGTTCCTGGCTCCTTGAATGCCGTTCCTGGAGACACTGCGATCAATGTGGGAGATATGTCAAGATGTGTGTTGGTTTTGAGGACGGCTCTCTGGAGAGTCTTAGCAAAGAGGTCACAGGGATAATCAGAGCAATTCTCAGAGACACTGAGAACAAGCTCGACAATTCCCTCCTGGCACTTTCCCTGTAGGAGATACCGCAAGACGTTTCTGTAGATTGGGCACAGCGCTCTGCAGGGTGTTAGCAGAGACTTTCCCGGGACAGTGAAACCCTATGTCAGAGACACTGAGAAGAAGCCCCAATGTTCCCTCCAGGCACTTTCAGTGTGGGTGCCTTCTCCACGTGGTTCCTGGTTTCCCTGCAGCGCTGAAGAGAATGTTAGCAAAGAGGTAACCGGCACAGCGAAAACAGTACTCAAAGACAGGGAGAGCAAGCTCTCTCTTGGCACTTTGGATGTGGGACATACAGCGAGATGTTTGCTGCTTTTGCGTTTGGCTGTTGGGAGATTTACAGCACAAAGATATCTAGTTGATTTGAAGCAGTTCCGAGAAAGTCTAAACATAATCGCCACTTCTCCCTCCTGGCACTTTCCATGTGGGAGATATAGCAGGATGTATATTGGTTTTGAGGACAACTCAATGGACAGTGTAGGGAGAAAAGTTCCTGGCTCCTTGAATGCCGTTCCTGGAGACACTGCGATCAATGTGGGAGATATGTCAAGATGTGTGTTTGTTTTGAGGACGGCTCTCTGGAGAGTCTTAGCAAAGAGGTCACAGGGATAATCAGAGCAATTCTCAGAGACACTGAGAACAAGATGGACAGTTCCCTCCTGGCACTTTCCCTGTAGGAGATACCGCAAGACGTTTCTGTAGATTGGGCACAGCGCTCTGCAGGGTGTTAGCAGAGACTTTCCCGGGACAGTGAAACCCTATGTCAGAGACACTGAGAAGAAGCCCCAATGTTCCCTCCAGGCACTTTCAGTGTGGGTGCCTTCTCCACGTGGTTCCTGGTTTCCCTGCAGCGCTGAAGAGAATGTTAGCAAAGAGGTAACCGGCACAGCGAAAACAGTACTCAAAGAGAGGGAGAGCAAGCTCTCTCTTGGCACTTTGGATGTGGGACATACAGCGAGATGTTTGCTGCTTTTGCGTTTGGCTGTTGGGAGATTTACAGCACAAAGATATCTAGTTGATTTGAAGCAGTTCCGAGAAAGTCTAAACATAATCGCCACTTCTCCCTCCTGGCACTTTCCATGTGGGAGATATAGCAGGATGTATATTGGTTTTGAGGACAACTCAATGGACAGTGTAGGGAGAAAAGTTCCTGGCTCCTTGAATGCCGTTCCTGGAGACACTGCGATCAATGTGGGAGATATGTCAAGATGTGTGTTGGTTTTGAGGACGGCTCTCTGGAGAGTCTTAGCAAAGAGGTCACAGGGATAATCAGAGCAATTCTCAGAGACACTGAGAACAAGCTCGACAATTCCCTCCTGGCACTTTCCCTGTAGGAGATACCGCAAGACGTTTCTGTAGATTGGGCACAGCGCTCTGCAGGGTGTTAGCAGAGACTTTCCCGGGACAGTGAAACCCTATGTCAGAGACACTGAGAAGAAGCCCCAATGTTCCCTCCAGGCACTTTCAGTGTGGGTGCCTTCTCCACGTGGTTCCTGGTTTCACTGCAGCGCTGAAGAGAATGTTAGCAAAGAGGTAACCGGGACAGTGAAAACAGTACTCAAAGACAGGGAGAGCAAGCTCTCTCTTGGCACTTTGGATGTGGGACATACAGCGAGATGTTTGCTGCTTTTGCGTTTGGCTGTTGGGAGATTTACAGCACAAAGATATCTAGTTGATTTGAAGCAGTTCCGAGAAAGTCTAAACATAATCGCCACTTCTCCCTCCTGGCACTTTCCATGTGGGAGATATAGCAGGATGTATATTGGTTTTGAGGACAACTCAATGGACAGTGTAGGGAGAAAAGTTCCTGGCTCCTTGAATGCCGTTCCTGGAGACACTGCGATCAATGAGGGAGATATGTCAAGATGTGTGTTGGTTTTGAGGACGGCTCTCTGGAGAGTCTTAGCAAAGAGGTCACAGGGATAATCAGAGCAATTCTCAGAGACACTGAGAACAAGATGGACAGTTCCCTCCTGGCACTTTCCCTGTAGGAGATACCGCAAGACGTTTCTGTAGATTGGGCACAGCGCTCTGCAGGGTGTTAGCAGAGACTTTCCCGGGACAGTGAAACCCTATGTCAGAGACACTGAGAAGAAGCCCCAATGTTCCCTCCAGGCACTTTCAGTGTGGGTGCCTTCTCCACGTGGTTCCTGGTTTCCCTGCAGCGCTGAAGAGAATGTTAGCAAAGAGGTAACCGGCACAGCGAAAACAGTACTCAAAGAGAGGGAGAGCAAGCTCTCTCTTGGCACTTTGGATGTGGGACATACAGCGAGATGTTTGCTGCTTTTGCGTTTGGCTGTTGGGAGATTTACAGCACAAAGATATCTAGTTGATTTGAAGCAGTTCCGAGAAAGTCTAAACATAATCGCCACTTCTCCCTCCTGGCACTTTCCATGTGGGAGATATAGCAGGATGTATATTGGTTTTGAGGACAACTCAATGGACAGTGTAGGGAGAAAAGTTCCTGGCTCCTTGAATGCCGTTCCTGGAGACACTGCGATCAATGTGGGAGATATGTCAAGATGTGTGTTGGTTTTGAGGACGGCTCTCTGGAGAGTCTTAGCAAAGAGGTCACAGGGATAATCAGAGCAATTCTCAGAGACACTGAGAACAAGATGGACAGTTCCCTCCTGGCACTTTCCCTGTAGGAGATACCGCAAGACGTTTCTGTAGATTGGGCACAGCGCTCTGCAGGGTGTTAGCAGAGACTTTCCCGGGACAGTGAAACCCTATGTCAGAGACACTGAGAAGAAGCCCCAATGTTCCCTCCAGGCACTTTCAGTGTGGGTGCCTTCTCCACGTGGTTCCTGGTTTCCCTGCAGCGCTGAAGAGAATGTTAGCAAAGAGGTAACCGGGACAGTGAAAACAGTACTCAAAGACAGGGAGAGCAAGCTCTCTCTTGGCACTTTAGATGTGGGACATACAGCGAGATGTTTGCTGCTTTTGCGTTTGGCTGTTGGGAGATTTACAGCACAAAGATATCTAGTTGATTTGAAGCAGTTCCGAGAAAGTCTAAACATAATCGCCACTTCTCCCTCCTGGCACTTTCCATGTGGGAGATATAGCAGGATGTATATTGGTTTTGAGGACAACTCAATGGACAGTGTAGGGAGAAAAGTTCCTGGCTCCTTGAATGCCGTTCCTGGAGACACTGCGATCAATGAGGGAGATATGTCAAGATGTGTGTTGGTTTTGAGGACGGCTCTCTGGAGAGTCTTAGCAAAGAGGTCACAGGGATAATCAGAGCAATTCTCAGAGACACTGAGAACAAGATGGACAGTTCCCTCCTGGCACTTTCCCTGTAGGAGATACCGCAAGACGTTTCTGTAGATTGGGCACAGCGCTCTGCAGGGTGTTAGCAGAGACTTTCCCGGGACAGTGAAACCCTATGTCAGAGACACTGAGAAGAAGCCCCAATGTTCCCTCCAGGCACTTTCAGTGTGGGTGCCTTCTCCACGTGGTTCCTGGTTTCCCTGCAGCGCTGAAGAGAATGTTAGCAAAGAGGTAACCGGCACAGCGAAAACAGTACTCAAAGAGAGGGAGAGCAAGCTCTCTCTTGGCACTTTGGATGTGGGACATACAGCGAGATGTTTGCTGCTTTTGCGTTTGGCTGTTGGGAGATTTACAGCACAAAGATATCTAGTTGATTTGAAGCAGTTCCGAGAAAGTCTAAACATAATCGCCACTTCTCCCTCCTGGCACTTTCCATGTGGGAGATATAGCAGGATGTATATTGGTTTTGAGGACAACTCAATGGACAGTGTAGGGAGAAAAGTTCCTGGCTCCTTGAATGCCGTTCCTGGAGACACTGCGATCAATGTGGGAGATATGTCAAGATGTGTGTTTGTTTTGAGGACGGCTCTCTGGAGAGTCTTAGCAAAGAGGTCACAGGGATAATCAGAGCAATTCTCAGAGACACTGAGAACAAGATGGACAGTTCCCTCCTGGCACTTTCCCTGTAGGAGATACCGCAAGACGTTTCTGTAGATTGGGCACAGCGCTCTGCAGGGTGTTAGCAGAGACTTTCCCGGGACAGTGAAACCCTATGTCAGAGACACTGAGAAGAAGCCCCAATGTTCCCTCCAGGCACTTTCAGTGTGGGTGCCTTCTCCACGTGGTTCCTGGTTTCCCTGCAGCGCTGAAGAGAATGTTAGCAAAGAGGTAACCGGCACAGCGAAAACAGTACTCAAAGACAGGGAGAGCAAGCTCTCTCTTGGCACTTTGGATGTGGGACATACAGCGAGATGTTTGCTGCTTTTGCGTTTGGCTGTTGGGAGATTTACAGCACAAAGATATCTAGTTGATTTGAAGCAGTTCCGAGAAAGTCTAAACATAATCGCCACTTCTCCCTCCTGGCACTTTCCATGTGGGAGATATAGCAGGATGTATATTGGTTTTGAGGACAACTCAATGGACAGTGTAGGGAGAAAAGTTCCTGGCTCCTTGAATGCCGTTCCTGGAGACACTGCGATCAATGTGGGAGATATGTCAAGATGTGTGTTGGTTTTGAGGACGGCTCTCTGGAGAGTCTTAGCAAAGAGGTCACAGGGATAATCAGAGCAATTCTCAGAGACACTGAGAACAAGCTCGACAATTCCCTCCTGGCACTTTCCCTGTAGGAGATACCGCAAGACGTTTCTGTAGATTGGGCACAGCGCTCTGCAGGGTGTTAGCAGAGACTTTCCCGGGACAGTGAAACCCTATGTCAGAGACACTGAGAAGAAGCCCCAATGTTCCCTCCAGGCACTTTCAGTGTGGGTGCCTTCTCCACGTGGTTCCTGGTTTCCCTGCAGCGCTGAAGAGAATGTTAGCAAAGAGGTAACCGGGACAGTGAAAACAGTACTCAAAGACAGGGAGAGCAAGCTCTCTCTTGGCACTTTGGATGTGGGACATACAGCGAGATGTTTGCTGCTTTTGCGTTTGGCTGTTGGGAGATTTACAGCACAAAGATATCTAGTTGATTTGAAGCAGTTCCGAGAAAGTCTAAACATAATCGCCACTTCTCCCTCCTGGCACTTTCCATGTGGGAGATATAGCAGGATGTATATTGGTTTTGAGGACAACTCAATGGACAGTGTAGGGAGAAAAGTTCCTGGCTCCTTGAATGCCGTTCCTGGAGACACTGCGATCAATGTGGGAGATATGTCAAGATGTGTGTTGGTTTTGAGGACGGCTCTCTGGAGAGTCTTAGCAAAGAGGTCACAGGGATAATCAGAGCAATTCTCAGAGACACTGAGAACAAGATGGACAGTTCCCTCCTGGCACTTTCCCTGTAGGAGATACCGCAAGACGTTTCTGTAGATTGGGCACAGCGCTCTGCAGGGTGTTAGCAGAGACTTTCCCGGGACAGTGAAACCCTATGTCAGAGACACTGAGAAGAAGCCCCAATGTTCCCTCCAGGCACTTTCAGTGTGGGTGCCTTCTCCACGTGGTTCCTGGTTTCCCTGCAGCGCTGAAGAGAATGTTAGCAAAGAGGTAACCGGCACAGCGAAAACAGTACTCAAAGAGAGGGAGAGCAAGCTCTCTCTTGGCACTTTGGATGTGGGACATACAGCGAGATGTTTGCTGCTTTTGCGTTTGGCTGTTGGGAGATTTACAGCACAAAGATATCTAGTTGATTTGAAGCAGTTCCGAGAAAGTCTAAACATAATCGCCACTTCTCCCTCCTGGCACTTTCCATGTGGGAGATATAGCAGGATGTATATTGGTTTTGAGGACAACTCAATGGACAGTGTAGGGAGAAAAGTTCCTGGCTCCTTGAATGCCGTTCCTGGAGACACTGCGATCAATGTGGGAGATATGTCAAGATGTGTGTTGGTTTTGAGGACGGCTCTCTGGAGAGTCTTAGCAAAGAGGTCACAGGGATAATCAGAGCAATTCTCAGAGACACTGAGAACAAGATGGACAGTTCCCTCCTGGCACTTTCCCTGTAGGAGATACCGCAAGACGTTTCTGTAGATTGGGCACAGCGCTCTGCAGGGTGTTAGCAGAGACTTTCCCGGGACAGTGAAACCCTATGTCAGAGACACTGAGAAGAAGCCCCAATGTTCCCTCCAGGCACTTTCAGTGTGGGTGCCTTCTCCACGTGGTTCCTGGTTTCCCTGCAGCGCTGAAGAGAATGTTAGCAAAGAGGTAACCGGCACAGCGAAAACAGTACTCAAAGACAGGGAGAGCAAGCTCTCTCTTGGCACTTTGGATGTGGGACATACAGCGAGATGTTTGCTGCTTTTGCGTTTGGCTGTTGGGAGATTTACAGCACAAAGATATCTAGTTGATTTGAAGCAGTTCCGAGAAAGTCTAAACATAATCGCCACTTCTCCCTCCTGGCACTTTCCATGTGGGAGATATAGCAGGATGTATATTGGTTTTGAGGACAACTCAATGGACAGTGTAGGGAGAAAAGTTCCTGGCTCCTTGAATGCCGTTCCTGGAGACACTGCGATCAATGTGGGAGATATGTCAAGATGTGTGTTGGTTTTGAGGACGGCTCTCTGGAGAGTCTTAGCAAAGAGGTCACAGGGATAATCAGAGCAATTCTCAGAGACACTGAGAACAAGCTCGACAATTCCCTCCTGGCACTTTCCCTGTAGGAGATACCGCAAGACGTTTCTGTAGATTGGGCACAGCGCTCTGCAGGGTGTTAGCAGAGACTTTCCCGGGACAGTGAAACCCTATGTCAGAGACACTGAGAAGAAGCCCCAATGTTCCCTCCAGGCACTTTCAGTGTGGGTGCCTTCTCCACGTGGTTCCTGGTTTCCCTGCAGCGCTGAAGAGAATGTTAGCAAAGAGGTAACCGGCACAGCGAAAACAGTACTCAAAGACAGGGAGAGCAAGCTCTCTCTTGGCACTTTGGATGTGGGACATACAGCGAGATGTTTGCTGCTTTTGCGTTTGGCTGTTGGGAGATTTACAGCACAAAGATATCTAGTTGATTTGAAGCAGTTCCGAGAAAGTCTAAACATAATCGCCACTTCTCCCTCCTGGCACTTTCCATGTGGGAGATATAGCAGGATGTATATTGGTTTTGAGGACAACTCAATGGACAGTGTAGGGAGAAAAGTTCCTGGCTCCTTGAATGCCGTTCCTGGAGACACTGCGATCAATGTGGGAGATATGTCAAGATGTGTGTTTGTTTTGAGGACGGCTCTCTGGAGAGTCTTAGCAAAGAGGTCACAGGGATAATCAGAGCAATTCTCAGAGACACTGAGAACAAGATGGACAGTTCCCTCCTGGCACTTTCCCTGTAGGAGATACCGCAAGACGTTTCTGTAGATTGGGCACAGCGCTCTGCAGGGTGTTAGCAGAGACTTTCCCGGGACAGTGAAACCCTATGTCAGAGACACTGAGAAGAAGCCCCAATGTTCCCTCCAGGCACTTTCAGTGTGGGTGCCTTCTCCACGTGGTTCCTGGTTTCCCTGCAGCGCTGAAGAGAATGTTAGCAAAGAGGTAACCGGGACAGTGAAAACAGTACTCAAAGACAGGGAGAGCAAGCTCTCTCTTGGCACTTTGGATGTGGGACATACAGCGAGATGTTTGCTGCTTTTGCGTTTGGCTGTTGGGAGATTTACAGCACAAAGATATCTAGTTGATTTGAAGCAGTTCCGAGAAAGTCTAAACATAATCGCCACTTCTCCCTCCTGGCACTTTCCATGTGGGAGATATAGCAGGATGTATATTGGTTTTGAGGACAACTCAATGGACAGTGTAGGGAGAAAAGTTCCTGGCTCCTTGAATGCCGTTCCTGGAGACACTGCGATCAATGTGGGAGATATGTCAAGATGTGTGTTGGTTTTGAGGACGGCTCTCTGGAGAGTCTTAGCAAAGAGGTCACAGGGATAATCAGAGCAATTCTCAGAGACACTGAGAACAAGATGGACAGTTCCCTCCTGGCACTTTCCCTGTAGGAGATACCGCAAGACGTTTCTGTAGATTGGGCACAGCGCTCTGCAGGGTGTTAGCAGAGACTTTCCCGGGACAGTGAAACCCTATGTCAGAGACACTGAGAAGAAGCCCCAATGTTCCCTCCAGGCACTTTCAGTGTGGGTGCCTTCTCCACGTGGTTCCTGGTTTCCCTGCAGCGCTGAAGAGAATGTTAGCAAAGAGGTAACCGGCACAGCGAAAACAGTACTCAAAGACAGGGAGAGCAAGCTCTCTCTTGGCACTTTGGATGTGGGACATACAGCGAGATGTTTGCTGCTTTTGCGTTTGGCTGTTGGGAGATTTACAGCACAAAGATATCTAGTTGATTTGAAGCAGTTCCGAGAAAGTCTAAACATAATCGCCACTTCTCCCTCCTGGCACTTTCCATGTGGGAGATATAGCAGGATGTATATTGGTTTTGAGGACAACTCAATGGACAGTGTAGGGAGAAAAGTTCCTGGCTCCTTGAATGCCGTTCCTGGAGACACTGCGATCAATGTGGGAGATATGTCAAGATGTGTGTTGGTTTTGAGGACGGCTCTCTGGAGAGTCTTAGCAAAGAGGTCACAGGGATAATCAGAGCAATTCTCAGAGACACTGAGAACAAGATGGACAGTTCCCTCCTGGCACTTTCCCTGTAGGAGATACCGCAAGACGTTTCTGTAGATTGGGCACAGCGCTCTGCAGGGTGTTAGCAGAGACTTTCCCGGGACAGTGAAACCCTATGTCAGAGACACTGAGAAGAAGCCCCAATGTTCCCTCCAGGCACTTTCAGTGTGGGTGCCTTCTCCACGTGGTTCCTGGTTTCCCTGCAGCGCTGAAGAGAATGTTAGCAAAGAGGTAACCGGCACAGCGAAAACAGTACTCAAAGAGAGGGAGAGCAAGCTCTCTCTTGGCACTTTGGATGTGGGACATACAGCGAGATGTTTGCTGCTTTTGCGTTTGGCTGTTGGGAGATTTACAGCACAAAGATATCTAGTTGATTTGAAGCAGTTCCGAGAAAGTCTAAACATAATCGCCACTTCTCCCTCCTGGCACTTTCCATGTGGGAGATATAGCAGGATGTATATTGGTTTTGAGGACAACTCAATGGACAGTGTAGGGAGAAAAGTTCCTGGCTCCTTGAATGCCGTTCCTGGAGACACTGCGATCAATGTGGGAGATATGTCAAGATGTGTGTTTGTTTTGAGGACGGCTCTCTGGAGAGTCTTAGCAAAGAGGTCACAGGGATAATCAGAGCAATTCTCAGAGACACTGAGAACAAGATGGACAGTTCCCTCCTGGCACTTTCCCTGTAGGAGATACCGCAAGACGTTTCTGTAGATTGGGCACAGCGCTCTGCAGGGTGTTAGCAGAGACTTTCCCGGGACAGTGAAACCCTATGTCAGAGACACTGAGAAGAAGCCCCAATGTTCCCTCCAGGCACTTTCAGTGTGGGTGCCTTCTCCACGTGGTTCCTGGTTTCCCTGCAGCGCTGAAGAGAATGTTAGCAAAGAGGTAACCGGCACAGCGAAAACAGTACTCAAAGACAGGGAGAGCAAGCTCTCTCTTGGCACTTTGGATGTGGGACATACAGCGAGATGTTTGCTGCTTTTGCGTTTGGCTGTTGGGAGATTTACAGCACAAAGATATCTAGTTGATTTGAAGCAGTTCCGAGAAAGTCTAAACATAATCGCCACTTCTCCCTCCTGGCACTTTCCATGTGGGAGATATAGCAGGATGTATATTGGTTTTGAGGACAACTCAATGGACAGTGTAGGGAGAAAAGTTCCTGGCTCCTTGAATGCCGTTCCTGGAGACACTGCGATCAATGAGGGAGATATGTCAAGATGTGTGTTGGTTTTGAGGACGGCTCTCTGGAGAGTCTTAGCAAAGAGGTCACAGGGATAATCAGAGCAATTCTCAGAGACACTGAGAACAAGATGGACAGTTCCCTCCTGGCACTTTCCCTGTAGGAGATACCGCAAGACGTTTCTGTAGATTGGGCACAGCGCTCTGCAGGGTGTTAGCAGAGACTTTCCCGGGACAGTGAAACCCTATGTCAGAGACACTGAGAAGAAGCCCCAATGTTCCCTCCAGGCACTTTCAGTGTGGGTGCCTTCTCCACGTGGTTCCTGGTTTCCCTGCAGCGCTGAAGAGAATGTTAGCAAAGAGGTAACCGGCACAGCGAAAACAGTACTCAAAGAGAGGGAGAGCAAGCTCTCTCTTGGCACTTTGGATGTGGGACATACAGCGAGATGTTTGCTGCTTTTGCGTTTGGCTGTTGGGAGATTTACAGCACAAAGATATCTAGTTGATTTGAAGCAGTTCCGAGAAAGTCTAAACATAATCGCCACTTCTCCCTCCTGGCACTTTCCATGTGGGAGATATAGCAGGATGTATATTGGTTTTGAGGACAACTCAATGGACAGTGTAGGGAGAAAAGTTCCTGGCTCCTTGAATGCCGTTCCTGGAGACACTGCGATCAATGTGGGAGATATGTCAAGATGTGTGTTGGTTTTGAGGACGGCTCTCTGGAGAGTCTTAGCAAAGAGGTCACAGGGATAATCAGAGCAATTCTCAGAGACACTGAGAACAAGCTCGACAATTCCCTCCTGGCACTTTCCCTGTAGGAGATACCGCAAGACGTTTCTGTAGATTGGGCACAGCGCTCTGCAGGGTGTTAGCAGAGACTTTCCCGGGACAGTGAAACCCTATGTCAGAGACACTGAGAAGAAGCCCCAATGTTCCCTCCAGGCACTTTCAGTGTGGGTGCCTTCTCCACGTGGTTCCTGGTTTCCCTGCAGCGCTGAAGAGAATGTTAGCAAAGAGGTAACCGGGACAGTGAAAACAGTACTCAAAGACAGGGAGAGCAAGCTCTCTCTTGGCACTTTGGATGTGGGACATACAGCGAGATGTTTGCTGCTTTTGCGTTTGGCTGTTGGGAGATTTACAGCACAAAGATATCTAGTTGATTTGAAGCAGTTCCGAGAAAGTCTAAACATAATCGCCACTTCTCCCTCCTGGCACTTTCCATGTGGGAGATATAGCAGGATGTATATTGGTTTTGAGGACAACTCAATGGACAGTGTAGGGAGAAAAGTTCCTGGCTCCTTGAATGCCGTTCCTGGAGACACTGCGATCAATGAGGGAGATATGTCAAGATGTGTGTTGGTTTTGAGGACGGCTCTCTGGAGAGTCTTAGCAAAGAGGTCACAGGGATAATCAGAGCAATTCTCAGAGACACTGAGAACAAGATGGACAGTTCCCTCCTGGCACTTTCCCTGTAGGAGATACCGCAAGACGTTTCTGTAGATTGGGCACAGCGCTCTGCAGGGTGTTAGCAGAGACTTTCCCGGGACAGTGAAACCCTATGTCAGAGACACTGAGAAGAAGCCCCAATGTTCCCTCCAGGCACTTTCAGTGTGGGTGCCTTCTCCACGTGGTTCCTGGTTTCCCTGCAGCGCTGAAGAGAATGTTAGCAAAGAGGTAACCGGCACAGCGAAAACAGTACTCAAAGAGAGGGAGAGCAAGCTCTCTCTTGGCACTTTGGATGTGGGACATACAGCGAGATGTTTGCTGCTTTTGCGTTTGGCTGTTGGGAGATTTACAGCACAAAGATATCTAGTTGATTTGAAGCAGTTCCGAGAAAGTCTAAACATAATCGCCACTTCTCCCTCCTGGCACTTTCCATGTGGGAGATATAGCAGGATGTATATTGGTTTTGAGGACAACTCAATGGACAGTGTAGGGAGAAAAGTTCCTGGCTCCTTGAATGCCGTTCCTGGAGACACTGCGATCAATGTGGGAGATATGTCAAGATGTGTGTTGGTTTTGAGGACGGCTCTCTGGAGAGTCTTAGCAAAGAGGTCACAGGGATAATCAGAGCAATTCTCAGAGACACTGAGAACAAGATGGACAGTTCCCTCCTGGCACTTTCCCTGTAGGAGATACCGCAAGACGTTTCTGTAGATTGGGCACAGCGCTCTGCAGGGTGTTAGCAGAGACTTTCCCGGGACAGTGAAACCCTATGTCAGAGACACTGAGAAGAAGCCCCAATGTTCCCTCCAGGCACTTTCAGTGTGGGTGCCTTCTCCACGTGGTTCCTGGTTTCCCTGCAGCGCTGAAGAGAATGTTAGCAAAGAGGTAACCGGGACAGTGAAAACAGTACTCAAAGACAGGGAGAGCAAGCTCTCTCTTGGCACTTTGGATGTGGGACATACAGCGAGATGTTTGCTGCTTTTGCGTTTGGCTGTTGGGAGATTTACAGCACAAAGATATCTAGTTGATTTGAAGCAGTTCCGAGAAAGTCTAAACATAATCGCCACTTCTCCCTCCTGGCACTTTCCATGTGGGAGATATAGCAGGATGTATATTGGTTTTGAGGACAACTCAATGGACAGTGTAGGGAGAAAAGTTCCTGGCTCCTTGAATGCCGTTCCTGGAGACACTGCGATCAATGAGGGAAATATGTCAAGATGTGTGTTGGTTTTGAGGACGGCTCTCTGGAGAGTCTTAGCAAAGAGGTCACAGGGATAATCAGAGCAATTCTCAGAGACACTGAGAACAAGATGGACAGTTCCCTCCTGGCACTTTCCCTGTAGGAGATACCGCAAGACGTTTCTGTAGATTGGGCACAGCGCTCTGCAGGGTGTTAGCAGAGACTTTCCCGGGACAGTGAAACCCTATGTCAGAGACACTGAGAAGAAGCCCCAATGTTCCCTCCAGGCACTTTCAGTGTGGGTGCCTTCTCCACGTGGTTCCTGGTTTCCCTGCAGCGCTGAAGAGAATGTTAGCAAAGAGGTAACCGGCACAGCGAAAACAGTACTCAAAGACAGGGAGAGCAAGCTCTCTCTTGGCACTTTGGATGTGGGACATACAGCGAGATGTTTGCTGCTTTTGCGTTTGGCTGTTGGGAGATTTACAGCACAAAGATATCTAGTTGATTTGAAGCAGTTCCGAGAAAGTCTAAACATAATCGCCACTTCTCCCTCCTGGCACTTTCCATGTGGGAGATATAGCAGGATGTATATTGGTTTTGAGGACAACTCAATGGACAGTGTAGGGAGAAAAGTTCCTGGCTCCTTGAATGCCGTTCCTGGAGACACTGCGATCAATGTGGGAGATATGTCAAGATGTGTGTTTGTTTTGAGGACGGCTCTCTGGAGAGTCTTAGCAAAGAGGTCACAGGGATAATCAGAGCAATTCTCAGAGACACTGAGAACAAGATGGACAGTTCCCTCCTGGCACTTTCCCTGTAGGAGATACCGCAAGACGTTTCTGTAGATTGGGCACAGCGCTCTGCAGGGTGTTAGCAGAGACTTTCCCGGGACAGTGAAACCCTATGTCAGAGACACTGAGAAGAAGCCCCAATGTTCCCTCCAGGCACTTTCAGTGTGGGTGCCTTCTCCACGTGGTTCCTGGTTTCCCTGCAGCGCTGAAGAGAATGTTAGCAAAGAGGTAACCGGCACAGCGAAAACAGTACTCAAAGAGAGGGAGAGCAAGCTCTCTCTTGGCACTTTGGATGTGGGACATACAGCGAGATGTTTGCTGCTTTTGCGTTTGGCTGTTGGGAGATTTACAGCACAAAGATATCTAGTTGATTTGAAGCAGTTCCGAGAAAGTCTAAACATAATCGCCACTTCTCCCTCCTGGCACTTTCCATGTGGGAGATATAGCAGGATGTATATTGGTTTTGAGGACAACTCAATGGACAGTGTAGGGAGAAAAGTTCCTGGCTCCTTGAATGCCGTTCCTGGAGACACTGCGATCAATGTGGGAGATATGTCAAGATGTGTGTTGGTTTTGAGGACGGCTCTCTGGAGAGTCTTAGCAAAGAGGTCACAGGGATAATCAGAGCAATTCTCAGAGACACTGAGAACAAGCTCGACAATTCCCTCCTGGCACTTTCCCTGTAGGAGATACCGCAAGACGTTTCTGTAGATTGGGCACAGCGCTCTGCAGGGTGTTAGCAGAGACTTTCCCGGGACAGTGAAACCCTATGTCAGAGACACTGAGAAGAAGCCCCAATGTTCCCTCCAGGCACTTTCAGTGTGGGTGCCTTCTCCACGTGGTTCCTGGTTTCCCTGCAGCGCTGAAGAGAATGTTAGCAAAGAGGTAACCGGGACAGTGAAAACAGTACTCAAAGACAGGGAGAGCAAGCTCTCTCTTGGCACTTTGGATGTGGGACATACAGCGAGATGTTTGCTGCTTTTGCGTTTGGCTGTTGGGAGATTTACAGCACAAAGATATCTAGTTGATTTGAAGCAGTTCCGAGAAAGTCTAAACATAATCGCCACTTCTCCCTCCTGGCACTTTCCATGTGGGAGATATAGCAGGATGTATATTGGTTTTGAGGACAACTCAATGGACAGTGTAGGGAGAAAAGTTCCTGGCTCCTTGAATGCCGTTCCTGGAGACACTGCGATCAATGTGGGAGATATGTCAAGATGTGTGTTGGTTTTGAGGACGGCTCTCTGGAGAGTCTTAGCAAAGAGGTCACAGGGATAATCAGAGCAATTCTCAGAGACACTGAGAACAAGATGGACAGTTCCCTCCTGGCACTTTCCCTGTAGGAGATACCGCAAGACGTTTCTGTAGATTGGGCACAGCGCTCTGCAGGGTGTTAGCAGAGACTTTCCCGGGACAGTGAAACCCTATGTCAGAGACACTGAGAAGAAGCCCCAATGTTCCCTCCAGGCACTTTCAGTGTGGGTGCCTTCTCCACGTGGTTCCTGGTTTCCCTGCAGCGCTGAAGAGAATGTTAGCAAAGAGGTAACCGGGACAGTGAAAACAGTACTCAAAGACAGGGAGAGCAAGCTCTCTCTTGGCACTTTGGATGTGGGACATACAGCGAGATGTTTGCTGCTTTTGCGTTTGGCTGTTGGGAGATTTACAGCACAAAGATATCTAGTTGATTTGAAGCAGTTCCGAGAAAGTCTAAACATAATCGCCACTTCTCCCTCCTGGCACTTTCCATGTGGGAGATATAGCAGGATGTATATTGGTTTTGAGGACAACTCAATGGACAGTGTAGGGAGAAAAGTTCCTGGCTCCTTGAATGCCGTTCCTGGAGACACTGCGATCAATGAGGGAGATATGTCAAGATGTGTGTTGGTTTTGAGGACGGCTCTCTGGAGAGTCTTAGCAAAGAGGTCACAGGGATAATCAGAGCAATTCTCAGAGACACTGAGAACAAGATGGACAGTTCCCTCCTGGCACTTTCCCTGTAGGAGATACCGCAAGACGTTTCTGTAGATTGGGCACAGCGCTCTGCAGGGTGTTAGCAGAGACTTTCCCGGGACAGTGAAACCCTATGTCAGAGACACTGAGAAGAAGCCCCAATGTTCCCTCCAGGCACTTTCAGTGTGGGTGCCTTCTCCACGTGGTTCCTGGTTTCCCTGCAGCGCTGAAGAGAATGTTAGCAAAGAGGTAACCGGCACAGCGAAAACAGTACTCAAAGACAGGGAGAGCAAGCTCTCTCTTGGCACTTTGGATGTGGGACATACAGCGAGATGTTTGCTGCTTTTGCGTTTGGCTGTTGGGAGATTTACAGCACAAAGATATCTAGTTGATTTGAAGCAGTTCCGAGAAAGTCTAAACATAATCGCCACTTCTCCCTCCTGGCACTTTCCATGTGGGAGATATAGCAGGATGTATATTGGTTTTGAGGACAACTCAATGGACAGTGTAGGGAGAAAAGTTCCTGGCTCCTTGAATGCCGTTCCTGGAGACACTGCGATCAATGAGGGAGATATGTCAAGATGTGTGTTGGTTTTGAGGACGGCTCTCTGGAGAGTCTTAGCAAAGAGGTCACAGGGATAATCAGAGCAATTCTCAGAGACACTGAGAACAAGCTCGACAATTCCCTCCTGGCACTTTCCCTGTAGGAGATACCGCAAGACGTTTCTGTAGATTGGGCACAGCGCTCTGCAGGGTGTTAGCAGAGACTTTCCCGGGACAGTGAAACCCTATGTCAGAGACACTGAGAAGAAGCCCCAATGTTCCCTCCAGGCACTTTCAGTGTGGGTGCCTTCTCCACGTGGTTCCTGGTTTCCCTGCAGCGCTGAAGAGAATGTTAGCAAAGAGGTAACCGGCACAGCGAAAACAGTACTCAAAGACAGGGAGAGCAAGCTCTCTCTTGGCACTTTGGATGTGGGACATACAGCGAGATGTTTGCTGCTTTTGCGTTTGGCTGTTGGGAGATTTACAGCACAAAGATATCTAGTTGATTTGAAGCAGTTCCGAGAAAGTCTAAACATAATCGCCACTTCTCCCTCCTGGCACTTTCCATGTGGGAGATATAGCAGGATGTATATTGGTTTTGAGGACAACTCAATGGACAGTGTAGGGAGAAAAGTTCCTGGCTCCTTGAATGCCGTTCCTGGAGACACTGCGATCAATGAGGGAGATATGTCAAGATGTGTGTTGGTTTTGAGGACGGCTCTCTGGAGAGTCTTAGCAAAGAGGTCACAGGGATAATCAGAGCAATTCTCAGAGACACTGAGAACAAGCTCGACAATTCCCTCCTGGCACTTTCCCTGTAGGAGATACCGCAAGACGTTTCTGTAGATTGGGCACAGCGCTCTGCAGGGTGTTAGCAGAGACTTTCCCGGGACAGTGAAACCCTATGTCAGAGACACTGAGAAGAAGCCCCAATGTTCCCTCCAGGCACTTTCAGTGTGGGTGCCTTCTCCACGTGGTTCCTGGTTTCCCTGCAGCGCTGAAGAGAATGTTAGCAAAGAGGTAACCGGGACAGTGAAAACAGTACTCAAAGACAGGGAGAGCAAGCTCTCTCTTGGCACTTTGGATGTGGGACATACAGCGAGATGTTTGCTGCTTTTGCGTTTGGCTGTTGGGAGATTTACAGCACAAAGATATCTAGTTGATTTGAAGCAGTTCCGAGAAAGTCTAAACATAATCGCCACTTCTCCCTCCTGGCACTTTCCATGTGGGAGATATAGCAGGATGTATATTGGTTTTGAGGACAACTCAATGGACAGTGTAGGGAGAAAAGTTCCTGGCTCCTTGAATGCCGTTCCTGGAGACACTGCGATCAATGTGGGAGATATGTCAAGATGTGTGTTGGTTTTGAGGACGGCTCTCTGGAGAGTCTTAGCAAAGAGGTCACAGGGATAATCAGAGCAATTCTCAGAGACACTGAGAACAAGATGGACAGTTCCCTCCTGGCACTTTCCCTGTAGGAGATACCGCAAGACGTTTCTGTAGATTGGGCACAGCGCTCTGCAGGGTGTTAGCAGAGACTTTCCCGGGACAGTGAAACCCTATGTCAGAGACACTGAGAAGAAGCCCCAATGTTCCCTCCAGGCACTTTCAGTGTGGGTGCCTTCTCCACGTGGTTCCTGGTTTCCCTGCAGCGCTGAAGAGAATGTTAGCAAAGAGGTAACCGGGACAGTGAAAACAGTACTCAAAGACAGGGAGAGCAAGCTCTCTCTTGGCACTTTGGATGTGGGACATACAGCGAGATGTTTGCTGCTTTTGCGTTTGGCTGTTGGGAGATTTACAGCACAAAGATATCTAGTTGATTTGAAGCAGTTCCGAGAAAGTCTAAACATAATCGCCACTTCTCCCTCCTGGCACTTTCCATGTGGGAGATATAGCAGGATGTATATTGGTTTTGAGGACAACTCAATGGACAGTGTAGGGAGAAAAGTTCCTGGCTCCTTGAATGCCGTTCCTGGAGACACTGCGATCAATGAGGGAGATATGTCAAGATGTGTGTTGGTTTTGAGGACGGCTCTCTGGAGAGTCTTAGCAAAGAGGTCACAGGGATAATCAGAGCAATTCTCAGAGACACTGAGAACAAGATGGACAGTTCCCTCCTGGCACTTTCCCTGTAGGAGATACCGCAAGACGTTTCTGTAGATTGGGCACAGCGCTCTGCAGGGTGTTAGCAGAGACTTTCCCGGGACAGTGAAACCCTATGTCAGAGACACTGAGAAGAAGCCCCAATGTTCCCTCCAGGCACTTTCAGTGTGGGTGCCTTCTCCACGTGGTTCCTGGTTTCCCTGCAGCGCTGAAGAGAATGTTAGCAAAGAGGTAACCGGCACAGCGAAAACAGTACTCAAAGACAGGGAGAGCAAGCTCTCTCTTGGCACTTTGGATGTGGGACATACAGCGAGATGTTTGCTGCTTTTGCGTTTGGCTGTTGGGAGATTTACAGCACAAAGATATCTAGTTGATTTGAAGCAGTTCCGAGAAAGTCTAAACATAATCGCCACTTCTCCCTCCTGGCACTTTCCATGTGGGAGATATAGCAGGATGTATATTGGTTTTGAGGACAACTCAATGGACAGTGTAGGGAGAAAAGTTCCTGGCTCCTTGAATGCCGTTCCTGGAGACACTGCGATCAATGAGGGAGATATGTCAAGATGTGTGTTGGTTTTGAGGACGGCTCTCTGGAGAGTCTTAGCAAAGAGGTCACAGGGATAATCAGAGCAATTCTCAGAGACACTGAGAACAAGATGGACAGTTCCCTCCTGGCACTTTCCCTGTAGGAGATACCGCAAGACGTTTCTGTAGATTGGGCACAGCGCTCTGCAGGGTGTTAGCAGAGACTTTCCCGGGACAGTGAAACCCTATGTCAGAGACACTGAGAAGAAGCCCCAATGTTCCCTCCAGGCACTTTCAGTGTGGGTGCCTTCTCCACGTGGTTCCTGGTTTCCCTGCAGCGCTGAAGAGAATGTTAGCAAAGAGGTAACCGGCACAGCGAAAACAGTACTCAAAGACAGGGAGAGCAAGCTCTCTCTTGGCACTTTGGATGTGGGACATACAGCGAGATGTTTGCTGCTTTTGCGTTTGGCTGTTGGGAGATTTACAGCACAAAGATATCTAGTTGATTTGAAGCAGTTCCGAGAAAGTCTAAACATAATCGCCACTTCTCCCTCCTGGCACTTTCCATGTGGGAGATATAGCAGGATGTATATTGGTTTTGAGGACAACTCAATGGACAGTGTAGGGAGAAAAGTTCCTGGCTCCTTGAATGCCGTTCCTGGAGACACTGCGATCAATGAGGGAGATATGTCAAGATGTGTGTTGGTTTTGAGGACGGCTCTCTGGAGAGTCTTAGCAAAGAGGTCACAGGGATAATCAGAGCAATTCTCAGAGACACTGAGAACAAGATGGACAGTTCCCTCCTGGCACTTTCCCTGTAGGAGATACCGCAAGACGTTTCTGTAGATTGGGCACAGCGCTCTGCAGGGTGTTAGCAGAGACTTTCCCGGGACAGTGAAACCCTATGTCAGAGACACTGAGAAGAAGCCCCAATGTTCCCTCCAGGCACTTTCAGTGTGGGTGCCTTCTCCACGTGGTTCCTGGTTTCCCTGCAGCGCTGAAGAGAATGTTAGCAAAGAGGTAACCGGCACAGCGAAAACAGTACTCAAAGACAGGGAGAGCAAGCTCTCTCTTGGCACTTTGGATGTGGGACATACAGCGAGATGTTTGCTGCTTTTGCGTTTGGCTGTTGGGAGATTTACAGCACAAAGATATCTAGTTGATTTGAAGCAGTTCCGAGAAAGTCTAAACATAATCGCCACTTCTCCCTCCTGGCAGTTTCCATGTGGGAGATATAGCAGGATGTATATTGGTTTTGAGGACAACTCAATGGACAGTGTAGGGAGAAAAGTTCCTGGCTCCTTGAATGCCGTTCCTGGAGACACTGCGATCAATGTGGGAGATATGTCAAGATGTGTGTTGGTTTTGAGGACGGCTCTCTGGAGAGTCTTAGCAAAGAGGTCACAGGGATAATCAGAGCAATTCTCAGAGACACTGAGAACAAGATGGACAGTTCCCTCCTGGCACTTTCCCTGTAGGAGATACCGCAAGACGTTTCTGTAGATTGGGCACAGCGCTCTGCAGGGTGTTAGCAGAGACTTTCCCGGGACAGTGAAACCCTATGTCAGAGACACTGAGAAGAAGCCCCAATGTTCCCTCCAGGCACTTTCAGTGTGGGTGCCTTCTCCACGTGGTTCCTGGTTTCCCTGCAGCGCTGAAGAGAATGTTAGCAAAGAGGTAACCGGGACAGTGAAAACAGTACTCAAAGACAGGGAGAGCAAGCTCTCTCTTGGCACTTTGGATGTGGGACATACAGCGAGATGTTTGCTGCTTTTGCGTTTGGCTGTTGGGAGATTTACAGCACAAAGATATCTAGTTGATTTGAAGCAGTTCCGAGAAAGTCTAAACATAATCGCCACTTCTCCCTCCTGGCACTTTCCATGTGGGAGATATAGCAGGATGTATATTGGTTTTGAGGACAACTCAATGGACAGTGTAGGGAGAAAAGTTCCTGGCTCCTTGAATGCCGTTCCTGGAGACACTGCGATCAATGAGGGAGATATGTCAAGATGTGTGTTGGTTTTGAGGACGGCTCTCTGGAGAGTCTTAGCAAAGAGGTCACAGGGATAATCAGAGCAATTCTCAGAGACACTGAGAACAAGATGGACAGTTCCCTCCTGGCACTTTCCCTGTAGGAGATACCGCAAGACGTTTCTGTAGATTGGGCACAGCGCTCTGCAGGGTGTTAGCAGAGACTTTCCCGGGACAGTGAAACCCTATGTCAGAGACACTGAGAAGAAGCCCCAATGTTCCCTCCAGGCACTTTCAGTGTGGGTGCCTTCTCCACGTGGTTCCTGGTTTCCCTGCAGCGCTGAAGAGAATGTTAGCAAAGAGGTAACCGGCACAGCGAAAACAGTACTCAAAGAGAGGGAGAGCAAGCTCTCTCTTGGCACTTTGGATGTGGGACATACAGCGAGATGTTTGCTGCTTTTGCGTTTGGCTGTTGGGAGATTTACAGCACAAAGATATCTAGTTGATTTGAAGCAGTTCCGAGAAAGTCTAAACATAATCGCCACTTCTCCCTCCTGGCACTTTCCATGTGGGAGATATAGCAGGATGTATATTGGTTTTGAGGACAACTCAATGGACAGTGTAGGGAGAAAAGTTCCTGGCTCCTTGAATGCCGTTCCTGGAGACACTGCGATCAATGTGGGAGATATGTCAAGATGTGTGTTGGTTTTGAGGACGGCTCTCTGGAGAGTCTTAGCAAAGAGGTCACAGGGATAATCAGAGCAATTCTCAGAGACACTGAGAACAAGATGGACAGTTCCCTCCTGGCACTTTCCCTGTAGGAGATACCGCAAGACGTTTCTGTAGATTGGGCACAGCGCTCTGCAGGGTGTTAGCAGAGACTTTCCCGGGACAGTGAAACCCTATGTCAGAGACACTGAGAAGAAGCCCCAATGTTCCCTCCAGGCACTTTCAGTGTGGGTGCCTTCTCCACGTGGTTCCTGGTTTCCCTGCAGCGCTGAAGAGAATGTTAGCAAAGAGGTAACCGGCACAGCGAAAACAGTACTCAAAGAGAGGGAGAGCAAGCTCTCTCTTGGCACTTTGGATGTGGGACATACAGCGAGATGTTTGCTGCTTTTGCGTTTGGCTGTTGGGAGATTTACAGCACAAAGATATCTAGTTGATTTGAAGCAGTTCCGAGAAAGTCTAAACATAATCGCCACTTCTCCCTCCTGGCACTTTCCATGTGGGAGATATAGCAGGATGTATATTGGTTTTGAGGACAACTCAATGGACAGTGTAGGGAGAAAAGTTCCTGGCTCCTTGAATGCCGTTCCTGGAGACACTGCGATCAATGTGGGAGATATGTCAAGATGTGTGTTGGTTTTGAGGACGGCTCTCTGGAGAGTCTTAGCAAAGAGGTCACAGGGATAATCAGAGCAATTCTCAGAGACACTGAGAACAAGATGGACAGTTCCCTCCTGGCACTTTCCCTGTAGGAGATACCGCAAGACGTTTCTGTAGATTGGGCACAGCGCTCTGCAGGGTGTTAGCAGAGACTTTCCCGGGACAGTGAAACCCTATGTCAGAGACACTGAGAAGAAGCCCCAATGTTCCCTCCAGGCACTTTCAGTGTGGGTGCCTTCTCCACGTGGTTCCTGGTTTCCCTGCAGCGCTGAAGAGAATGTTAGCAAAGAGGTAACCGGGACAGCGAAAACAGTACTCAAAGACAGGGAGAGCAAGCTCTCTCTTGGCACTTTGGATGTGGGACATACAGCGAGATGTTTGCTGCTTTTGCGTTTGGCTGTTGGGAGATTTACAGCACAAAGATATCTAGTTGATTTGAAGCAGTTCCGAGAAAGTCTAAACATAATCGCCACTTCTCCCTCCTGGCACTTTCCATGTGGGAGATATAGCAGGATGTATATTGGTTTTGAGGACAACTCAATGGACAGTGTAGGGAGAAAAGTTCCTGGCTCCTTGAATGCCGTTCCTGGAGACACTGCGATCAATGAGGGAGATATGTCAAGATGTGTGTTGGTTTTGAGGACGGCTCTCTGGAGAGTCTTAGCAAAGAGGTCACAGGGATAATCAGAGCAATTCTCAGAGACACTGAGAACAAGATGGACAGTTCCCTCCTGGCACTTTCCCTGTAGGAGATACCGCAAGACGTTTCTGTAGATTGGGCACAGCGCTCTGCAGGGTGTTAGCAGAGACTTTCCCGGGACAGTGAAACCCTATGTCAGAGACACTGAGAAGAAGCCCCAATGTTCCCTCCAGGCACTTTCAGTGTGGGTGCCTTCTCCACGTGGTTCCTGGTTTCCCTGCAGCGCTGAAGAGAATGTTAGCAAAGAGGTAACCGGCACAGCGAAAACAGTACTCAAAGACAGGGAGAGCAAGCTCTCTCTTGGCACTTTGGATGTGGGACATACAGCGAGATGTTTGCTGCTTTTGCGTTTGGCTGTTGGGAGATTTACAGCACAAAGATATCTAGTTGATTTGAAGCAGTTCCGAGAAAGTCTAAACATAATCGCCACTTCTCCCTCCTGGCACTTTCCATGTGGGAGATATAGCAGGATGTATATTGGTTTTGAGGACAACTCAATGGACAGTGTAGGGAGAAAAGTTCCTGGCTCCTTGAATGCCGTTCCTGGAGACACTGCGATCAATGTGGGAGATATGTCAAGATGTGTGTTTGTTTTGAGGACGGCTCTCTGGAGAGTCTTAGCAAAGAGGTCACAGGGATAATCAGAGCAATTCTCAGAGACACTGAGAACAAGATGGACAGTTCCCTCCTGGCACTTTCCCTGTAGGAGATACCGCAAGACGTTTCTGTAGATTGGGCACAGCGCTCTGCAGGGTGTTAGCAGAGACTTTCCCGGGACAGTGAAACCCTATGTCAGAGACACTGAGAAGAAGCCCCAATGTTCCCTCCAGGCACTTTCAGTGTGGGTGCCTTCTCCACGTGGTTCCTGGTTTCCCTGCAGCGCTGAAGAGAATGTTAGCAAAGAGGTAACCGGCACAGCGAAAACAGTACTCAAAGAGAGGGAGAGCAAGCTCTCTCTTGGCACTTTGGATGTGGGACATACAGCGAGATGTTTGCTGCTTTTGCGTTTGGCTGTTGGGAGATTTACAGCACAAAGATATCTAGTTGATTTGAAGCAGTTCCGAGAAAGTCTAAACATAATCGCCACTTCTCCCTCCTGGCACTTTCCATGTGGGAGATATAGCAGGATGTATATTGGTTTTGAGGACAACTCAATGGACAGTGTAGGGAGAAAAGTTCCTGGCTCCTTGAATGCCGTTCCTGGAGACACTGCGATCAATGTGGGAGATATGTCAAGATGTGTGTTGGTTTTGAGGACGGCTCTCTGGAGAGTCTTAGCAAAGAGGTCACAGGGATAATCAGAGCAATTCTCAGAGACACTGAGAACAAGCTCGACAATTCCCTCCTGGCACTTTCCCTGTAGGAGATACCGCAAGACGTTTCTGTAGATTGGGCACAGCGCTCTGCAGGGTGTTAGCAGAGACTTTCCCGGGACAGTGAAACCCTATGTCAGAGACACTGAGAAGAAGCCCCAATGTTCCCTCCAGGCACTTTCAGTGTGGGTGCCTTCTCCACGTGGTTCCTGGTTTCCCTGCAGCGCTGAAGAGAATGTTAGCAAAGAGGTAACCGGGACAGTGAAAACAGTACTCAAAGACAGGGAGAGCAAGCTCTCTCTTGGCACTTTGGATGTGGGACATACAGCGAGATGTTTGCTGCTTTTGCGTTTGGCTGTTGGGAGATTTACAGCACAAAGATATCTAGTTGATTTGAAGCAGTTCCGAGAAAGTCTAAACATAATCGCCACTTCTCCCTCCTGGCACTTTCCATGTGGGAGATATAGCAGGATGTATATTGGTTTTGAGGACAACTCAATGGACAGTGTAGGGAGAAAAGTTCCTGGCTCCTTGAATGCCGTTCCTGGAGACACTGCGATCAATGAGGGAGATATGTCAAGATGTGTGTTGGTTTTGAGGACGGCTCTCTGGAGAGTCTTAGCAAAGAGGTCACAGGGATAATCAGAGCAATTCTCAGAGACACTGAGAACAAGATGGACAGTTCCCTCCTGGCACTTTCCCTGTAGGAGATACCGCAAGACGTTTCTGTAGATTGGGCACAGCGCTCTGCAGGGTGTTAGCAGAGACTTTCCCGGGACAGTGAAACCCTATGTCAGAGACACTGAGAAGAAGCCCCAATGTTCCCTCCAGGCACTTTCAGTGTGGGTGCCTTCTCCACGTGGTTCCTGGTTTCCCTGCAGCGCTGAAGAGAATGTTAGCAAAGAGGTAACCGGCACAGCGAAAACAGTACTCAAAGACAGGGAGAGCAAGCTCTCTCTTGGCACTTTGGATGTGGGACATACAGCGAGATGTTTGCTGCTTTTGCGTTTGGCTGTTGGGAGATTTACAGCACAAAGATATCTAGTTGATTTGAAGCAGTTCCGAGAAAGTCTAAACATAATCGCCACTTCTCCCTCCTGGCACTTTCCATGTGGGAGATATAGCAGGATGTATATTGGTTTTGAGGACAACTCAATGGACAGCGTAGGGAGAAAAGTTCCTGGCTCCTTGAATGCCGTTCCTGGAGACACTGCGATCAATGAGGGAGATATGTCAAGATGTGTGTTGGTTTTGAGGACGGCTCTCTGGAGAGTCTTAGCAAAGAGGTCACACAGATAATCAGAGCAACTCTCAGAGACACTGAGAACAAGATGGACAGTTCCCTCCTGGCACTTTCCCTGTAGGAGATACCGCAAGACGTTTCTGTAGATTGGGCACAGCGCTCTGCAGGGTGTTAGCAGAGACTTTCCCGGGACAGTGAAACCCTATGTCAGAGACACTGAGAAGAAGCCCCAATGTTCCCTCCAGGCACTTTCAGTGTGGGTGCCTTCTCCACGTGGTTCCTGGTTTCCCTGCAGCGCTGAAGAGAATGTTAGCAAAGAGGTAACCGGCACAGCGAAAACAGTACTCAAAGACAGGGAGAGCAAGCTCTCTCTTGGCACTTTGGATGTGGGACATACAGCGAGATGTTTGCTGCTTTTGCGTTTGGCTGTTGGGAGATTTACAGCACAAAGATATCTAGTTGATTTGAAGCAGTTCCGAGAAAGTCTAAACATAATCGCCACTTCTCCCTCCTGGCACTTTCCATGTGGGAGATATAGCAGGATGTATATTGGTTTTGAGGACAACTCAATGGACAGTGTAGGGAGAAAAGTTCCTGGCTCCTTGAATGCCGTTCCTGGAGACACTGCGATCAATGAGGGAGATATGTCAAGATGTGTGTTGGTTTTGAGGACGGCTCTCTGGAGAGTCTTAGCAAAGAGGTCACAGGGATAATCAGAGCAATTCTCAGAGACACTGAGAACAAGATGGACAGTTCCCTCCTGGCACTTTCCCTGTAGGAGATACCGCAAGACGTTTCTGTAGATTGGGCACAGCGCTCTGCAGGGTGTTAGCAGAGACTTTCCCGGGACAGTGAAACCCCATGTCAGAGACACTGAGAAGAAGCCCCAATGTTCCCTCCAGGCACTTTCAGTGTGGGTGCCTTCTCCACGTGGTTCCTGGTTTCCCTGCAGCGCTGAAGAGAATGTTAGCAAAGAGGTAACCGGCACAGCGAAAACAGTACTCAAAGAGAGGGAGAGCAAGCTCTCTCTTGGCACTTTGGATGTGGGACATACAGCGAGATGTTTGCTGCTTTTGCGTTTGGCTGTTGGGAGATTTACAGCACAAAGATATCTAGTTGATTTGAAGCAGTTCCGAGAAAGTCTAAACATAATCCCCACTTCTCCCTCCTGGCACTTTCCATGTGGGAGATATAGCAGGATGTATATTGGTTTTGAGGACAACTCAATGGACAGTGTAGGGAGAAAAGTTCCTGGCTCCTTGAATGCCGTTCCTGGAGACACTGCGATCAATGTGGGAGATATGTCAAGATGTGTGTTGGTTTTGAGGACGGCTCTCTGGAGAGTCTTAGCAAAGAGGTCACAGGGATAATCAGAGCAATTCTCAGAGACACTGAGAACAAGATGGACAGTTCCCTCCTGGCACTTTCCCTGTAGGAGATACCGCAAGACGTTTCTGTAGATTGGGCACAGCGCTCTGCAGGGTGTTAGCAGAGACTTTCCCGGGACAGTGAAACCCTATGTCAGAGACACTGAGAAGAAGCCCCAATGTTCCCTCCAGGCACTTTCAGTGTGGGTGCCTTCTCCACGTGGTTCCTGGTTTCCCTGCAGCGCTGAAGAGAATGTTAGCAAAGAGGTAACCGGGACAGTGAAAACAGTACTCAAAGACAGGGAGAGCAAGCTCTCTCTTGGCACTTTGGATGTGGGACATACAGCGAGATGTTTGCTGCTTTTGCGTTTGGCTGTTGGGAGATTTACAGCACAAAGATATCTAGTTGATTTGAAGCAGTTCCGAGAAAGTCTAAACATAATCGCCACTTCTCCCTCCTGGCACTTTCCATGTGGGAGATATAGCAGGATGTATATTGGTTTTGAGGACAACTCAATGGACAGTGTAGGGAGAAAAGTTCCTGGCTCCTTGAATGCCGTTCCTGGAGACACTGCGATCAATGAGGGAGATATGTCAAGATGTGTGTTGGTTTTGAGGACGGCTCTCTGGAGAGTCTTAGCAAAGAGGTCACAGGGATAATCAGAGCAATTCTCAGAGACACTGAGAACAAGATGGACAGTTCCCTCCTGGCACTTTCCCTGTAGGAGATACCGCAAGACGTTTCTGTAGATTGGGCACAGCGCTCTGCAGGGTGTTAGCAGAGACTTTCCCGGGACAGTGAAACCCTATGTCAGAGACACTGAGAAGAAGCCCCAATGTTCCCTCCAGGCACTTTCAGTGTGGGTGCCTTCTCCACGTGGTTCCTGGTTTCCCTGCAGCGCTGAAGAGAATGTTAGCAAAGAGGTAACCGGCACAGCGAAAACAGTACTCAAAGAGAGGGAGAGCAAGCTCTCTCTTGGCACTTTGGATGTGGGACATACAGCGAGATGTTTGCTGCTTTTGCGTTTGGCTGTTGGGAGATTTACAGCACAAAGATATCTAGTTGATTTGAAGCAGTTCCGAGAAAGTCTAAACATAATCGCCACTTCTCCCTCCTGGCACTTTCCATGTGGGAGATATAGCAGGATGTATATTGGTTTTGAGGACAACTCAATGGACAGTGTAGGGAGAAAAGTTCCTGGCTCCTTGAATGCCGTTCCTGGAGACACTGCGATCAATGTGGGAGATATGTCAAGATGTGTGTTGGTTTTGAGGACGGCTCTCTGGAGAGTCTTAGCAAAGAGGTCACAGGGATAATCAGAGCAATTCTCAGAGACACTGAGAACAAGATGGACAGTTCCCTCCTGGCACTTTCCCTGTAGGAGATACCGCAAGACGTTTCTGTAGATTGGGCACAGCGCTCTGCAGGGTGTTAGCAGAGACTTTCCCGGGACAGTGAAACCCTATGTCAGAGACACTGAGAAGAAGCCCCAATGTTCCCTCCAGGCACTTTCAGTGTGGGTGCCTTCTCCACGTGGTTCCTGGTTTCCCTGCAGCGCTGAAGAGAATGTTAGCAAAGAGGTAACCGGCACAGCGAAAACAGTACTCAAAGAGAGGGAGAGCAAGCTCTCTCTTGGCACTTTGGATGTGGGACATACAGCGAGATGTTTGCTGCTTTTGCGTTTGGCTGTTGGGAGATTTACAGCACAAAGATATCTAGTTGATTTGAAGCAGTTCCGAGAAAGTCTAAACATAATCGCCACTTCTCCCTCCTGGCACTTTCCATGTGGGAGATATAGCAGGATGTATATTGGTTTTGAGGACAACTCAATGGACAGTGTAGGGAGAAAAGTTCCTGGCTCCTTGAATGCCGTTCCTGGAGACACTGCGATCAATGTGGGAGATATGTCAAGATGTGTGTTGGTTTTGAGGACGGCTCTCTGGAGAGTCTTAGCAAAGAGGTCACAGGGATAATCAGAGCAATTCTCAGAGACACTGAGAACAAGATGGACAGTTCCCTCCTGGCACTTTCCCTGTAGGAGATACCGCAAGACGTTTCTGTAGATTGGGCACAGCGCTCTGCAGGGTGTTAGCAGAGACTTTCCCGGGACAGTGAAACCCTATGTCAGAGACACTGAGAAGAAGCCCCAATGTTCCCTCCAGGCACTTTCAGTGTGGGTGCCTTCTCCACGTGGTTCCTGGTTTCCCTGCAGCGCTGAAGAGAATGTTAGCAAAGAGGTAACCGGCACAGCGAAAACAGTACTCAAAGACAGGGAGAGCAAGCTCTCTCTTGGCACTTTGGATGTGGGACATACAGCGAGATGTTTGCTGCTTTTGCGTTTGGCTGTTGGGAGATTTACAGCACAAAGATATCTAGTTGATTTGAAGCAGTTCCGAGAAAGTCTAAACATAATCGCCACTTCTCCCTCCTGGCACTTTCCATGTGGGAGATATAGCAGGATGTATATTGGTTTTGAGGACAACTCAATGGACAGTGTAGGGAGAAAAGTTCCTGGCTCCTTGAATGCCGTTCCTGGAGACACTGCGATCAATGAGGGAGATATGTCAAGATGTGTGTTGGTTTTGAGGACGGCTCTCTGGAGAGTCTTAGCAAAGAGGTCACAGGGATAATCAGAGCAATTCTCAGAGACACTGAGAACAAGATGGACAGTTCCCTCCTGGCACTTTCCCTGTAGGAGATACCGCAAGACGTTTCTGTAGATTGGGCACAGCGCTCTGCAGGGTGTTAGCAGAGACTTTCCCGGGACAGTGAAACCCTATGTCAGAGACACTGAGAAGAAGCCCCAATGTTCCCTCCAGGCACTTTCAGTGTGGGTGCCTTCTCCACGTGGTTCCTGGTTTCCCTGCAGCGCTGAAGAGAATGTTAGCAAAGAGGTAACCGGCACAGCGAAAACAGTACTCAAAGACAGGGAGAGCAAGCTCTCTCTTGGCACTTTGGATGTGGGACATACAGCGAGATGTTTGCTGCTTTTGCGTTTGGCTGTTGGGAGATTTACAGCACAAAGATATCTAGTTGATTTGAAGCAGTTCCGAGAAAGTCTAAACATAATCGCCACTTCTCCCTCCTGGCACTTTCCATGTGGGAGATATAGCAGGATGTATATTGGTTTTGAGGACAACTCAATGGACAGTGTAGGGAGAAAAGTTCCTGGCTCCTTGAATGCCGTTCCTGGAGACACTGCGATCAATGAGGGAGATATGTCAAGATGTGTGTTGGTTTTGAGGACGGCTCTCTGGAGAGTCTTAGCAAAGAGGTCACAGGGATAATCAGAGCAATTCTCAGAGACACTGAGAACAAGATGGACAGTTCCCTCCTGGCACTTTCCCTGTAGGAGATACCGCAAGACGTTTCTGTAGATTGGGCACAGCGCTCTGCAGGGTGTTAGCAGAGACTTTCCCGGGACAGTGAAACCCTATGTCAGAGACACTGAGAAGAAGCCCCAATGTTCCCTCCAGGCACTTTCAGTGTGGGTGCCTTCTCCACGTGGTTCCTGGTTTCCCTGCAGCGCTGAAGAGAATGTTAGCAAAGAGGTAACCGGCACAGCGAAAACAGTACTCAAAGACAGGGAGAGCAAGCTCTCTCTTGGCACTTTGGATGTGGGACATACAGCGAGATGTTTGCTGCTTTTGCGTTTGGCTGTTGGGAGATTTACAGCACAAAGATATCTAGTTGATTTGAAGCAGTTCCGAGAAAGTCTAAACATAATCGCCACTTCTCCCTCCTGGCACTTTCCATGTGGGAGATATAGCAGGATGTATATTGGTTTTGAGGACAACTCAATGGACAGTGTAGGGAGAAAAGTTCCTGGCTCCTTGAATGCCGTTCCTGGAGACACTGCGATCAATGTGGGAGATATGTCAAGATGTGTGTTTGTTTTGAGGACGGCTCTCTGGAGAGTCTTAGCAAAGAGGTCACAGGGATAATCAGAGCAATTCTCAGAGACACTGAGAACAAGATGGACAGTTCCCTCCTGGCACTTTCCCTGTAGGAGATACCGCAAGACGTTTCTGTAGATTGGGCACAGCGCTCTGCAGGGTGTTAGCAGAGACTTTCCCGGGACAGTGAAACCCTATGTCAGAGACACTGAGAAGAAGCCCCAATGTTCCCTCCAGGCACTTTCAGTGTGGGTGCCTTCTCCACGTGGTTCCTGGTTTCCCTGCAGCGCTGAAGAGAATGTTAGCAAAGAGGTAACCGGGACAGTGAAAACAGTACTCAAAGAGAGGGAGAGCAAGCTCTCTCTTGGCACTTTGGATGTGGGACATACAGCGAGATGTTTGCTGCTTTTGCGTTTGGCTGTTGGGAGATTTACAGCACAAAGATATCTAGTTGATTTGAAGCAGTTCCGAGAAAGTCTAAACATAATCGCCACTTCTCCCTCCTGGCACTTTCCATGTGGGAGATATAGCAGGATGTATATTGGTTTTGAGGACAACTCAATGGACAGTGTAGGGAGAAAAGTTCCTGGCTCCTTGAATGCCGTTCCTGGAGACACTGCGATCAATGAGGGAGATATGTCAAGATGTGTGTTGGTTTTGAGGACGGCTCTCTGGAGAGTCTTAGCAAAGAGGTCACAGGGATAATCAGAGCAATTCTCAGAGACACTGAGAACAAGATGGACAGTTCCCTCCTGGCACTTTCCCTGTAGGAGATACCGCAAGACGTTTCTGTAGATTGGGCACAGCGCTCTGCAGGGTGTTAGCAGAGACTTTCCCGGGACAGTGAAACCCTATGTCAGAGACACTGAGAAGAAGCCCCAATGTTCCCTCCAGGCACTTTCAGTGTGGGTGCCTTCTCCACGTGGTTCCTGGTTTCCCTGCAGCGCTGAAGAGAATGTTAGCAAAGAGGTAACCGGCACAGCGAAAACAGTACTCAAAGAGAGGGAGAGCAAGCTCTCTCTTGGCACTTTGGATGTGGGACATACAGCGAGATGTTTGCTGCTTTTACGTTTGGCTGTTGGGAGATTTACAGCACAAAGATATCTAGTTGATTTGAAGCAGTTCCGAGAAAGTCTAAACATAATCGCCACTTCTCCCTCCTGGCACTTTCCATGTGGGAGATATAGCAGGATGTATATTGGTTTTGAGGACAACTCAATGGACAGTGTAGGGAGAAAAGTTCCTGGCTCCTTGAATGCCGTTCCTGGAGACACTGCGATCAATGTGGGAGATATGTCAAGATGTGTGTTGGTTTTGAGGACGGCTCTCTGGAGAGTCTTAGCAAAGAGGTCACAGGGATAATCAGAGCAATTCTCAGAGACACTGAGAACAAGATGGACAGTTCCCTCCTGGCACTTTCCCTGTAGGAGATACCGCAAGACGTTTCTGTAGATTGGGCACAGCGCTCTGCAGGGTGTTAGCAGAGACTTTCCCGGGACAGTGAAACCCTATGTCAGAGACACTGAGAAGAAGCCCCAATGTTCCCTCCAGGCACTTTCAGTGTGGGTGCCTTCTCCACGTGGTTCCTGGTTTCCCTGCAGCGCTGAAGAGAATGTTAGCAAAGAGGTAACCGGGACAGTGAAAACAGTACTCAAAGACAGGGAGAGCAAGCTCTCTCTTGGCACTTTGGATGTGGGACATACAGCGAGATGTTTGCTGCTTTTGCGTTTGGCTGTTGGGAGATTTACAGCACAAAGATATCTAGTTGATTTGAAGCAGTTCCGAGAAAGTCTAAACATAATCGCCACTTCTCCCTCCTGGCACTTTCCATGTGGGAGATATAGCAGGATGTATATTGGTTTTGAGGACAACTCAATGGACAGTGTAGGGAGAAAAGTTCCTGGCTCCTTGAATGCCGTTCCTGGAGACACTGCGATCAATGAGGGAGATATGTCAAGATGTGTGTTGGTTTTGAGGACGGCTCTCTGGAGAGTCTTAGCAAAGAGGTCACAGGGATAATCAGAGCAATTCTCAGAGACACTGAGAACAAGATGGACAGTTCCCTCCTGGCACTTTCCCTGTAGGAGATACCGCAAGACGTTTCTGTAGATTGGGCACAGCGCTCTGCAGGGTGTTAGCAGAGACTTTCCCGGGACAGTGAAACCCTATGTCAGAGACACTGAGAAGAAGCCCCAATGTTCCCTCCAGGCACTTTCAGTGTGGGTGCCTTCTCCACGTGGTTCCTGGTTTCCCTGCAGCGCTGAAGAGAATGTTAGCAAAGAGGTAACCGGCACAGCGAAAACAGTACTCAAAGAGAGGGAGAGCAAGCTCTCTCTTGGCACTTTGGATGTGGGACATACAGCGAGATGTTTGCTGCTTTTGCGTTTGGCTGTTGGGAGATTTACAGCACAAAGATATCTAGTTGATTTGAAGCAGTTCCGAGAAAGTCTAAACATAATCGCCACTTCTCCCTCCTGGCACTTTCCATGTGGGAGATATAGCAGGATGTATATTGGTTTTGAGGACAACTCAATGGACAGTGTAGGGAGAAAAGTTCCTGGCTCCTTGAATGCCGTTCCTGGAGACACTGCGATCAATGTGGGAGATATGTCAAGATGTGTGTTTGTTTTGAGGACGGCTCTCTGGAGAGTCTTAGCAAAGAGGTCACAGGGATAATCAGAGCAATTCTCAGAGACACTGAGAACAAGATGGACAGTTCCCTCCTGGCACTTTCCCTGTAGGAGATACCGCAAGACGTTTCTGTAGATTGGGCACAGCGCTCTGCAGGGTGTTAGCAGAGACTTTCCCGGGACAGTGAAACCCTATGTCAGAGACACTGAGAAGAAGCCCCAATGTTCCCTCCAGGCACTTTCAGTGTGGGTGCCTTCTCCACGTGGTTCCTGGTTTCCCTGCAGCGCTGAAGAGAATGTTAGCAAAGAGGTAACCGGGACAGCGAAAACAGTACTCAAAGACAGGGAGAGCAAGCTCTCTCTTGGCACTTTGGATGTGGGACATACAGCGAGATGTTTGCTGCTTTTGCGTTTGGCTGTTGGGAGATTTACAGCACAAAGATATCTAGTTGATTTGAAGCAGTTCCGAGAAAGTCTAAACATAATCGCCACTTCTCCCTCCTGGCACTTTCCATGTGGGAGATATAGCAGGATGTATATTGGTTTTGAGGACAACTCAATGGACAGTGTAGGGAGAAAAGTTCCTGGCTCCTTGAATGCCGTTCCTGGAGACACTGCGATCAATGAGGGAGATCTGTCAAGATGTGTGTTGGTTTTGAGGACGGCTCTCTGGAGAGTCTTAGCAAAGAGGTCACAGGGATAATCAGAGCAATTCTCAGAGACACTGAGAACAAGATGGACAGTTCCCTCCTGGCACTTTCCCTGTAGGAGATACCGCAAGACGTTTCTGTAGATTGGGCACAGCGCTCTGCAGGGTGTTAGCAGAGACTTTCCCGGGACAGTGAAACCCTATGTCAGAGACACTGAGAAGAAGCCCCAATGTTCCCTCCAGGCACTTTCAGTGTGGGTGCCTTCTCCACGTGGTTCCTGGTTTCCCTGCAGCGCTGAAGAGAATGTTAGCAAAGAGGTAACCGGCACAGCGAAAACAGTACTCAAAGACAGGGAGAGCAAGCTCTCTCTTGGCACTTTGGATGTGGGACATACAGCGAGATGTTTGCTGCTTTTGCGTTTGGCTGTTGGGAGATTTACAGCACAAAGATATCTAGTTGATTTGAAGCAGTTCCGAGAAAGTCTAAACATAATCGCCACTTCTCCCTCCTGGCACTTTCCATGTGGGAGATATAGCAGGATGTATATTGGTTTTGAGGACAACTCAATGGACAGTGTAGGGAGAAAAGTTCCTGGCTCCTTGAATGCCGTTCCTGGAGACACTGCGATCAATGAGGGAGATATGTCAAGATGTGTGTTGGTTTTGAGGACGGCTCTCTGGAGAGTCTTAGCAAAGAGGTCACAGGGATAATCAGAGCAATTCTCAGAGACACTGAGAACAAGATGGACAGTTCCCTCCTGGCACTTTCCCTGTAGGAGATACCGCAAGACGTTTCTGTAGATTGGGCACAGCGCTCTGCAGGGTGTTAGCAGAGACTTTCCCGGGACAGTGAAACCCTATGTCAGAGACACTGAGAAGAAGCCCCAATGTTCCCTCCAGGCACTTTCAGTGTGGGTGCCTTCTCCACGTGGTTCCTGGTTTCCCTGCAGCGCTGAAGAGAATGTTAGCAAAGAGGTAACCGGCACAGCGAAAACAGTACTCAAAGACAGGGAGAGCAAGCTCTCTCTTGGCACTTTGGATGTGGGACATACAGCGAGATGTTTGCTGCTTTTGCGTTTGGCTGTTGGGAGATTTACAGCACAAAGATATCTAGTTGATTTGAAGCAGTTCCGAGAAAGTCTAAACATAATCGCCACTTCTCCCTCCTGGCACTTTCCATGTGGGAGATATAGCAGGATGTATATTGGTTTTGAGGACAACTCAATGGACAGTGTAGGGAGAAAAGTTCCTGGCTCCTTGAATGCCGTTCCTGGAGACACTGCGATCAATGTGGGAGATATGTCAAGATGTGTGTTGGTTTTGAGGACGGCTCTCTGGAGAGTCTTAGCAAAGAGGTCACAGGGATAATCAGAGCAATTCTCAGAGACACTGAGAACAAGATGGACAGTTCCCTCCTGGCACTTTCCCTGTAGGAGATACCGCAAGACGTTTCTGTAGATTGGGCACAGCGCTCTGCAGGGTGTTAGCAGAGACTTTCCCGGGACAGTGAAACCCTATGTCAGAGACACTGAGAAGAAGCCCCAATGTTCCCTCCAGGCACTTTCAGTGTGGGTGCCTTCTCCACGTGGTTCCTGGTTTCCCTGCAGCGCTGAAGAGAATGTTAGCAAAGAGGTAACCGGGACAGCGAAAACAGTTCTCAAAGACAGGGAGAGCAAGCTCTCTCTTGGCACTTTGGATGTGGGACATACAGCGAGATGTTTGCTGCTTTTGCGTTTGGCTGTTGGGAGATTTACAGCACAAAGATATCTAGTTGATTTGAAGCAGTTCTGAGAAAGTCTAAACATAATCGCCACTTCTCCCTCCTGGCACTTTCCATGTGGGAGATATAGCAGGATGTATATTGGTTTTGAGGACAACTCAATGGACAGTGTAGGGAGAAAAGTTCCTGGCTCCTTGAATGCCGTTCCTGGAGACACTGCGATCAATGAGGGAGATATGTCAAGATGTGTGTTGGTTTTGAGGACGGCTCTCTGGAGAGTCTTAGCAAAGAGGTCACAGGGATAATCAGAGCAATTCTCAGAGACACTGAGAACAAGATGGACAGTTCCCTCCTGGCACTTTCCCTGTAGGAGATACCGCAAGACGTTTCTGTAGATTGGGCACAGCGCTCTGCAGGGTGTTAGCAGAGACTTTCCCGGGACAGTGAAACCCTATGTCAGAGACACTGAGAAGAAGCCCCAATGTTCCCTCCAGGCACTTTCAGTGTGGGTGCCTTCTCCACGTGGTTCCTGGTTTCCCTGCAGCGCTGAAGAGAATGTTAGCAAAGAGGTAACCGGGACAGTGAAAACAGTACTCAAAGACAGGGAGAGCAAGCTCTCTCTTGGCACTTTGGATGTGGGACATACAGCGAGATGTTTGCTGCTTTTGCGTTTGGCTGTTGGGAGATTTACAGCACAAAGATATCTAGTTGATTTGAAGCAGTTCCGAGAAAGTCTAAACATAATCGCCACTTCTCCCTCCTGGCACTTTCCATGTGGGAGATATAGCAGGATGTATATTGGTTTTGAGGACAACTCAATGGACAGTGTAGGGAGAAAAGTTCCTGGCTCCTTGAATGCCGTTCCTGGAGACACTGCGATCAATGAGGGAGATATGTCAAGATGTGTGTTGGTTTTGAGGACGGCTCTCTGGAGAGTCTTAGCAAAGAGGTCACAGGGATAATCAGAGCAATTCTCAGAGACACTGAGAACAAGATGGACAGTTCCCTCCTGGCACTTTCCCTGTAGGAGATACCGCAAGACGTTTCTGTAGATTGGGCACAGCGCTCTGCAGGGTGTTAGCAGAGACTTTCCCGGGACAGTGAAACCCTATGTCAGAGACACTGAGAAGAAGCCCCAATGTTCCCTCCAGGCACTTTCAGTGTGGGTGCCTTCTCCACGTGGTTCCTGGTTTCCCTGCAGCGCTGAAGAGAATGTTAGCAAAGAGGTAACCGGCACAGCGAAAACAGTACTCAAAGACAGGGAGAGCAAGCTCTCTCTTGGCACTTTGGATGTGGGACATACAGCGAGATGTTTGCTGCTTTTGCGTTTGGCTGTTGGGAGATTTACAGCACAAAGATATCTAGTTGATTTGAAGCAGTTCCGAGAAAGTCTAAACATAATCGCCACTTCTCCCTCCTGGCACTTTCCATGTGGGAGATATAGCAGGATGTATATTGGTTTTGAGGACAACTCAATGGACAGTGTAGGGAGAAAAGTTCCTGGCTCCTTGAATGCCGTTCCTGGAGACACTGCGATCAATGTGGGAGATATGTCAAGATGTGTGTTGGTTTTGAGGACGGCTCTCTGGAGAGTCTTAGCAAAGAGGTCACAGGGATAATCAGAGCAATTCTCAGAGACACTGAGAACAAGATGGACAGTTCCCTCCTGGCACTTTCCCTGTAGGAGATACCGCAAGACGTTTCTGTAGATTGGGCACAGCGCTCTGCAGGGTGTTAGCAGAGACTTTCCCGGGACAGTGAAACCCTATGTCAGAGACACTGAGAAGAAGCCCCAATGTTCCCTCCAGGCACTTTCAGTGTGGGTGCCTTCTCCACGTGGTTCCTGGTTTCCCTGCAGCGCTGAAGAGAATGTTAGCAAAGAGGTAACCGGGACAGTGAAAACAGTACTCAAAGACAGGGAGAGCAAGCTCTCTCTTGGCACTTTGGATGTGGGACATACAGCGAGATGTTTGCTGCTTTTGCGTTTGGCTGTTGGGAGATTTACAGCACAAAGATATCTAGTTGATTTGAAGCAGTTCCGAGAAAGTCTAAACATAATCGCCACTTCTCCCTCCTGGCACTTTCCATGTGGGAGATATAGCAGGATGTATATTGGTTTTGAGGACAACTCAATGGACAGTGTAGGGAGAAAAGTTCCTGGCTCCTTGAATGCCGTTCCTGGAGACACTGCGATCAATGAGGGAGATATGTCAAGATGTGTGTTGGTTTTGAGGACGGCTCTCTGGAGAGTCTTAGCAAAGAGGTCACAGGGATAATCAGAGCAATTCTCAGAGACACTGAGAACAAGATGGACAGTTCCCTCCTGGCACTTTCCCTGTAGGAGATACCGCAAGACGTTTCTGTAGATTGGGCACAGCGCTCTGCAGGGTGTTAGCAGAGACTTTCCCGGGACAGTGAAACCCTATGTCAGAGACACTGAGAAGAAGCCCCAATGTTCCCTCCAGGCACTTTCAGTGTGGGTGCCTTCTCCACGTGGTTCCTGGTTTCCCTGCAGCGCTGAAGAGAATGTTAGCAAAGAGGTAACCGGCACAGCGAAAACAGTACTCAAAGACAGGGAGAGCAAGCTCTCTCTTGGCACTTTGGATGTGGGACATACAGCGAGATGTTTGCTGCTTTTGCGTTTGGCTGTTGGGAGATTTACAGCACAAAGATATCTAGTTGATTTGAAGCAGTTCCGAGAAAGTCTAAACATAATCGCCACTTCTCCCTCCTGGCACTTTCCATGTGGGAGATATAGCAGGATGTATATTGGTTTTGAGGACAACTCAATGGACAGTGTAGGGAGAAAAGTTCCTGGCTCCTTGAATGCCGTTCCTGGAGACACTGCGATCAATGTGGGAGATATGTCAAGATGTGTGTTGGTTTTGAGGACGGCTCTCTGGAGAGTCTTAGCAAAGAGGTCACAGGGATAATCAGAGCAATTCTCAGAGACACTGAGAACAAGATGGACAGTTCCCTCCTGGCACTTTCCCTGTAGGAGATACCGCAAGACGTTTCTGTAGATTGGGCACAGCGCTCTGCAGGGTGTTAGCAGAGACTTTCCCGGGACAGTGAAACCCTATGTCAGAGACACTGAGAAGAAGCCCCAATGTTCCCTCCAGGCACTTTCAGTGTGGGTGCCTTCTCCACGTGGTTCCTGGTTTCCCTGCAGCGCTGAAGAGAATGTTAGCAAAGAGGTAACCGGCACAGCGAAAACAGTACTCAAAGACAGGGAGAGCAAGCTCTCTCTTGGCACTTTGGATGTGGGACATACAGCGAGATGTTTGCTGCTTTTGCGTTTGGCTGTTGGGAGATTTACAGCACAAAGATATCTAGTTGATTTGAAGCAGTTCCGAGAAAGTCTAAACATAATCGCCACTTCTCCCTCCTGGCACTTTCCATGTGGGAGATATAGCAGGATGTATATTGGTTTTGAGGACAACTCAATGGACAGTGTAGGGAGAAAAGTTCCTGGCTCCTTGAATGCCGTTCCTGGAGACACTGCGATCAATGTGGGAGATATGTCAAGATGTGTGTTGGTTTTGAGGACGGCTCTCTGGAGAGTCTTAGCAAAGAGGTCACAGGGATAATCAGAGCAATTCTCAGAGACACTGAGAACAAGATGGACAGTTCCCTCCTGGCACTTTCCCTGTAGGAGATACCGCAAGACGTTTCTGTAGATTGGGCACAGCGCTCTGCAGGGTGTTAGCAGAGACTTTCCCGGGACAGTGAAACCCTATGTCAGAGACACTGAGAAGAAGCCCCAATGTTCCCTCCAGGCACTTTCAGTGTGGGTGCCTTCTCCACGTGGTTCCTGGTTTCCCTGCAGCGCTGAAGAGAATGTTAGCAAAGAGGTAACCGGCACAGCGAAAACAGTACTCAAAGACAGGGAGAGCAAGCTCTCTCTTGGCACTTTGGATGTGGGACATACAGCGAGATGTTTGCTGCTTTTGCGTTTGGCTGTTGGGAGATTTACAGCACAAAGATATCTAGTTGATTTGAAGCAGTTCCGAGAAAGTCTAAACATAATCGCCACTTCTCCCTCCTGGCACTTTCCATGTGGGAGATATAGCAGGATGTATATTGGTTTTGAGGACAACTCAATGGACAGTGTAGGGAGAAAAGTTCCTGGCTCCTTGAATGCCGTTCCTGGAGACACTGCGATCAATGAGGGAGATATGTCAAGATGTGTGTTGGTTTTGAGGACGGCTCTCTGGAGAGTCTTAGCAAAGAGGTCACAGGGATAATCAGAGCAATTCTCAGAGACACTGAGAACAAGATGGACAGTTCCCTCCTGGCACTTTCCCTGTAGGAGATACCGCAAGACGTTTCTGTAGATTGGGCACAGCGCTCTGCAGGGTGTTAGCAGAGACTTTCCCGGGACAGTGAAACCCTATGTCAGAGACACTGAGAAGAAGCCCCAATGTTCCCTCCAGGCACTTTCAGTGTGGGTGCCTTCTCCACGTGGTTCCTGGTTTCCCTGCAGCGCTGAAGAGAATGTTAGCAAAGAGGTAACCGGCACAGCGAAAACAGTACTCAAAGACAGGGAGAGCAAGCTCTCTCTTGGCACTTTGGATGTGGGACATACAGCGAGATGTTTGCTGCTTTTGCGTTTGGCTGTTGGGAGATTTACAGCACAAAGATATCTAGTTGATTTGAAGCAGTTCCGAGAAAGTCTAAACATAATCGCCACTTCTCCCTCCTGGCACTTTCCATGTGGGAGATATAGCAGGATGTATATTGGTTTTGAGGACAACTCAATGGACAGTGTAGGGAGAAAAGTTCCTGGCTCCTTGAATGCCGTTCCTGGAGACACTGCGATCAATGTGGGAGATATGTCAAGATGTGTGTTTGGTTTGAGGACGGCTCTCTGGAGAGTCTTAGCAAAGAGGTCACAGGGATAATCAGAGCAATTCTCAGAGACACTGAGAACAAGATGGACAGTTCCCTCCTGGCACTTTCCCTGTAGGAGATACCGCAAGACGTTTCTGTAGATTGGGCACAGCGCTCTGCAGGGTGTTAGCAGAGACTTTCCCGGGACAGTGAAACCCTATGTCAGAGACACTGAGAAGAAGCCCCAATGTTCCCTCCAGGCACTTTCAGTGTGGGTGCCTTCTCCACGTGGTTCCTGGTTTCCCTGCAGCGCTGAAGAGAATGTTAGCAAAGAGGTAACCGGCACAGCGAAAACAGTACTCAAAGACAGGGAGAGCAAGCTCTCTCTTGGCACTTTGGATGTGGGACATACAGCGAGATGTTTGCTGCTTTTGCGTTTGGCTGTTGGGAGATTTACAGCACAAAGATATCTAGTTGATTTGAAGCAGTTCCGAGAAAGTCTAAACATAATCGCCACTTCTCCCTCCTGGCACTTTCCATGTGGGAGATATAGCAGGATGTATATTGGTTTTGAGGACAACTCAATGGACAGTGTAGGGAGAAAAGTTCCTGGCTCCTTGAATGCCGTTCCTGGAGACACTGCGATCAATGAGGGAGATATGTCAAGATGTGTGTTGGTTTTGAGGACGGCTCTCTGGAGAGTCTTAGCAAAGAGGTCACAGGGATAATCAGAGCAATTCTCAGAGACACTGAGAACAAGATGGACAGTTCCCTCCTGGCACTTTCCCTGTAGGAGATACCGCAAGACGTTTCTGTAGATTGGGCACAGCGCTCTGCAGGGTGTTAGCAGAGACTTTCCCGGGACAGTGAAACCCTATGTCAGAGACACTGAGAAGAAGCCCCAATGTTCCCTCCAGGCACTTTCAGTGTGGGTGCCTTCTCCACGTGGTTCCTGGTTTCCCTGCAGCGCTGAAGAGAATGTTAGCAAAGAGGTAACCGGCACAGCGAAAACAGTACTCAAAGACAGGGAGAGCAAGCTCTCTCTTGGCACTTTGGATGTGGGACATACAGCGAGATGTTTGCTGCTTTTGCGTTTGGCTGTTGGGAGATTTACAGCACAAAGATATCTAGTTGATTTGAAGCAGTTCCGAGAAAGTCTAAACATAATCGCCACTTCTCCCTCCTGGCACTTTCCATGTGGGAGATATAGCAGGATGTATATTGGTTTTGAGGACAACTCAATGGACAGTGTAGGGAGAAAAGTTCCTGGCTCCTTGAATGCCGTTCCTGGAGACACTGCGATCAATGTGGGAGATATGTCAAGATGTGTGTTTGTTTTGAGGACGGCTCTCTCGAGAGTCTTAGCAAAGAGGTCACAGGGATAATCAGAGCAATTCTCAGAGACACTGAGAACAAGATGGACAGTTCCCTCCTGGCACTTTCCCTGTAGGAGATACCGCAAGACGTTTCTGTAGATTGGGCACAGCGCTCTGCAGGGTGTTAGCAGAGACTTTCCCGGGACAGTGAAACCCTATGTCAGAGACACTGAGAAGAAGCCCCAATGTTCCCTCCAGGCACTTTCAGTGTGGGTGCCTTCTCCACGTGGTTCCTGGTTTCCCTGCAGCGCTGAAGAGAATGTTAGCAAAGAGGTAACCGGCACAGCGAAAACAGTACTCAAAGACAGGGAGAGCAAGCTCTCTCTTGGCACTTTGGATGTGGGACATACAGCGAGATGTTTGCTGCTTTTGCGTTTGGCTGTTGGGAGATTTACAGCACAAAGATATCTAGTTGATTTGAAGCAGTTCCGAGAAAGTCTAAACATAATCGCCACTTCTCCCTCCTGGCACTTTCCATGTGGGAGATATAGCAGGATGTATATTGGTTTTGAGGACAACTCAATGGACAGTGTAGGGAGAAAAGTTCCTGGCTCCTTGAATGCCGTTCCTGGAGACACTGCGATCAATGAGGGAGATATGTCAAGATGTGTGTTGGTTTTGAGGACGGCTCTCTGGAGAGTCTTAGCAAAGAGGTCACAGGGATAATCAGAGCAATTCTCAGAGACACTGAGAACAAGATGGACAGTTCCCTCCTGGCACTTTCCCTGTAGGAGATACCGCAAGACGTTTCTGTAGATTGGGCACAGCGCTCTGCAGGGTGTTAGCAGAGACTTTCCCGGGACAGTGAAACCCTATGTCAGAGACACTGAGAAGAAGCCCCAATGTTCCCTCCAGGCACTTTCAGTGTGGGTGCCTTCTCCACGTGGTTCCTGGTTTCCCTGCAGCGCTGAAGAGAATGTTAGCAAAGAGGTAACCGGCACAGCGAAAACAGTACTCAAAGACAGGGAGAGCAAGCTCTCTCTTGGCACTTTGGATGTGGGACATACAGCGAGATGTTTGCTGCTTTTGCGTTTGGCTGTTGGGAGATTTACAGCACAAAGATATCTAGTTGATTTGAAGCAGTTCCGAGAAAGTCTAAACATAATCGCCACTTCTCCCTCCTGGCACTTTCCATGTGGGAGATATAGCAGGATGTATATTGGTTTTGAGGACAACTCAATGGACAGTGTAGGGAGAAAAGTTCCTGGCTCCTTGAATGCCGTTCCTGGAGACACTGCGATCAATGTGGGAGATATGTCAAGATGTGTGTTTGTTTTGAGGACGGCTCTCTCGAGAGTCTTAGCAAAGAGGTCACAGGGATAATCAGAGCAATTCTCAGAGACACTGAGAACAAGATGGACAGTTCCCTCCTGGCACTTTCCCTGTAGGAGATACCGCAAGACGTTTCTGTAGATTGGGCACAGCGCTCTGCAGGGTGTTAGCAGAGACTTTCCCGGGACAGTGAAACCCTATGTCAGAGACACTGAGAAGAAGCCCCAATGTTCCCTCCAGGCACTTTCAGTGTGGGTGCCTTCTCCACGTGGTTCCTGGTTTCCCTGCAGCGCTGAAGAGAATGTTAGCAAAGAGGTAACCGGCACAGCGAAAACAGTACTCAAAGACAGGGAGAGCAAGCTCTCTCTTGGCACTTTGGATGTGGGACATACAGCGAGATGTTTGCTGCTTTTGCGTTTGGCTGTTGGGAGATTTACAGCACAAAGATATCTAGTTGATTTGAAGCAGTTCCGAGAAAGTCTAAACATAATCGCCACTTCTCCCTCCTGGCACTTTCCATGTGGGAGATATAGCAGGATGTATATTGGTTTTGAGGACAACTCAATGGACAGTGTAGGGAGAAAAGTTCCTGGCTCCTTGAATGCCGTTCCTGGAGACACTGCGATCAATGTGGGAGATATGTCAAGATGTGTGTTGGTTTTGAGGACGGCTCTCTCGAGAGTCTTAGCAAAGTAATCGCGTTTGTATATTCCCCTACCCGTGTTGTTGTTGTTGTTGTTTGCCTGTTCCCTCTGCTGTTCTGTTAAACTGCCTTTGTCCCAAACCAAGAGTCTTGCCTTTTCTTACGATCCTTCCTCTATTAGGAAGGCACGTGCGAGCGGCACGTGGTTTTTTGTTGCCATCTGAGGCTAAACCACGACAGTCCTTTTTGGCGCCCAACGTGGGGCACGAAGGGTTGAGATAACGACAGAATCCAACTAGAACGTGGAAAAAACGGTTTTGGTTTTTTTTTTTTTTTCTTTTTTCTTCTTGTATGCATTTATTTTATTAGGTAAATAGTCACTGGTCATCATGTTGCTTGGTTTGTTCTCATGGCTGTGTTACATAAATTCCTATATGGCTTATGTACTCCCTGCGATGCTGTTTACCATGTCTGGAAGAGGGATGAGGATTATCATTCTGCTGTCCTGTGCGATATCTGTTTATGATATGATAACATCACTGTTCAGACGGCTGTTTTGGGGTGTTTATGTGGTTTTGTTGTCCTGTCCGTACATTGGACACTGTCTCTCAGAATTTGTTAATAGTTTCCCCAGCCCTTTTGCCTCCCTTTTCTCCTTCGGGTCAGGTATGACAGCTTTTGAGAATCTTGAATATCCTTGGGATACTCAAACCAGCGTGTTCCTAGTGTTATGTCTCCTGAATACGTTCCAGGTCTTGTTTAGGGTTAAGCAACTATTTAAGACTACCACCCGGAGATCTGCTCCGAGGCTGGATAGTCAGGGGTGGCATGGCATGTGGGAGAGCATGGGCAGGTACCTAGAGAACTACTCACCTCCAATGGTCTGGGACTTCACCCCTGAACAATTACAGGACCCTGATAAAGTGGTAGAATATTTGAAGGGAAAATGCTGTGGCTATTCTAGAGAGGCACAACTCACTGCGCTGTGCTGGGCCCTGGCCAGTATCTACCAGGCACTGCTCAGAATTATGCAGCACCCTCAAGGGGAAGAGATGGAAACCAGACTGGCGGCCCCTGCGGCGGCCCCTGCGGCGGCCCCTGCGGCTACTGCAGCCCCTGCGGCGGCCCCTGCGGCTACTGCAGCCCCTGCGGCGGCCCCTGCGGCTACTGCAGCCCCTTGCGGCGGCCCCTGCGGCTACTGCAGCCCCTGCGGCGGACACTGCGGCTACTGCAACCCCTGCGGCAGACACTGCGGCTACTGCAACCCCTGCAGCAGACAATGCGGCTACTGCAACCCCCGTGGTAGCCACTGCCACTGAACCAGGAAACCAACCCGTGCCGGTATCAGTTGCCCCCATACAGAAGAAGAAGTACACAAAGAAATCAGTTCGTTTAGTAAGAGATGATGATGAACCAGGGCCATCACGAGAGCAGGAGGAAGAGGCAGAACCAGAGATAATTACTCGATCCCTATCCTTGAGTGAGCTGCGGGATATGCGAAAAGATTTCAGCCGACTTTCAGGCGAGCACATTGTCACCTGGCTGCTCCGGTGCTGGGATAATGGGGCCAGTAGCCTGGAATTAGAGGGTAGGGAGGCCAGGCAGCTGGGATCCCTGTCTAGGGAAGGCGGCATTGACAAGGCAATTGGGAAAAAGACCCAAGCCCTCAGCCTCTGGAAACGACTCCTGTCAGGCGTGAGGGAGAGGTACCCCTTCAGTGAGGATGTTGTATGTCAGCCAAGCAAGTGGACTACCATGGAAAGAGGTATCCAGTACCTGAGAGAATTAGCCGTGCGGGAGATGATTTATTATGACTTGGACAATGCCGACTTACCCACAGACCCTGATGAGGTGCGATGCACAAGGCCCATGTGGCGGAAGTTTGTACGGAGCGCACCATCGTCATATGCCAACTCCCTGGCAGTAATGGAATGGAAAGGTGAAGAGGGACCAACAGTGGATGAGGTAGCTGGCCGGCTCCGGCGATATGAAGAAAGTCTCTCTTCCCCCCTTGTCTCAGCTGTGGAGAAATTGTCGCGGAAGGTCCAGCAACTTGAAGAGAATATGTTCTATTCCCCACCTGCACGGGCCAGCATCTCAGCTATTAGAAGCAGGCATTTCCCCACTCAAGAGAGAGAGTACAGAGGGTACACACCACGAGGCACCCTGTGGTTCTACCTGCAGGACCACGGAGAGGACATGAGGAAGTGGGATGGACGACCTACTTCGATCCTGCGGACACGGGTACAGGAGTTGCAAGGAAGGACAACCACAAAAGGGGATCCCTCCAGGAAAAGTGCCGCCCCAGTTTCCAGTGGGCCGTTCCCCAGACAAAGCAGAAGGCCTGATCTTGCTTCTGATCCTCTTGAAGGAACTTCCAAGTCATTTCTGCAAGAAGTGAGTAATGGATACTATGACGAGTATTAGGGGGGCCCTGCCTCCGGCCAGGTGGAGGAAAGGGACAACCGGGTTTATTGGACGGTGTGGATTCGATGGCCTGGCACATCAGACCCACAGGAGTATAAGGCTCTAGTGGACACGGGTGCGCAGTGTACTTTAATACCATCAAGCTATAGAGGGGCAGAACCCATTTGTATTTCTGGGGTGACAGGGGGATCCCAAGAGTTGACTGTACTGGAGGCAGAAGTGAGCCTAACTGGGAATGAGTGGCAAAAGCATCCCATTGTGACTGGCCCAGAGGCTCCATGCATCCTTGGTATAGATTACCTCAGGAGAGGGTATTTTAAGGACCCAAAAGGGTACCGCTGGGCCTTTGGCATAGCTGCTTTGGAGACAGAGGAAGTTAAACAGTTGTCTGCCTTGCCTGGTCTCTCGGAGGATTCTTCTGTTGTGGGGTTATTGAGGGTCAAAGAACAACAGGTGCCGATTGCTACCACAACGGTGCATCGGCGACAGTATCGCACTAACCGAGACTCTCTGATTCCCATCCATGAGCCGATTCGTCAACTAGAGGTTCAAGGAGTGATCAGCAAGACTCACTCCCCCTTTAACAGTCCCATATGGCCGGTGCGAAAATCTAGTGGAGAGTGGAGGCTAACTGTAGACTATCGTGGTCTGAATGAAGTCACGCCACCGCTGAGTGCTGCCGTGCCGGACATGCTAGAACTGCAGTACGAACTGGAGTCCAAGGCAGCCAAATGGTATGCCACGATTGATATAGCGAATGCATTCTTCTCAATCCCTTTGGCAGCAGAGTGCAGGCCACAGTTTGCTTTCACTTGGAGGGGCGTCCAATACACCTGGAATCGACTGCCCCAGGGGTGGAAACACAGTCCCACCATTTGCCATGGACTGATCCAGACTGCACTGGAACAGGGTGAAGCTCCAGAACATCTGCAGTACATTGATGACATCATTGTATGGGGAAACACAGCAGAAGAAGTTTTTGAAAAAGGGAGTAAAATAGTCCAAATCCTTCTGAACGCTGGTTTTGCTATAAAGCGAAGTAAGGTCAAGGGACCTGCGCAGGAGATCCAGTTTTTAGGAATAAAATGGCAAGATGGACGCCGTCAGATTCCAATGGATGTGATCAACAAAATAGCAGCTATGTCTCCACCAACTAGTAAAAAGGAAACACAGGCTTTCTTAGGTATTGTGGGTTTTTGGAGAATGCATATCCCAGATTACAGTCAAATTGTAAGCCCTCTGTATCAAGTAACCCGGAAGAAGAATGATTTTAAATGGGGTCCTGAGCAACGACAAGCTTTTGAACAAATCAAACAGGAAATAGTCCATGCAGTGGCCCTGGGGCCAGTCCGGGCAGGACAAGATGTTAAAAATGTGCTCTATACCGCAGCCGGGGAGAACGGCCCTACCTGGAGCCTCTGGCAGAAAGCACCAGGGGAGACTCGAGGTCGACCCCTAGGGTTTTGGAGTCGTGGATATAGAGGATCCGAAGCCCGCTACACTCCAACAGAAAAAGAGATATTGGCAGCATATGAAGGGGTTCGAGCTGCTTCGGAAGTAGTTGGTACAGAAGCACAGCTCCTCTTAGCACCTCGACTGCCGGTGCTGGGTTGGATGTTCAAAGAAAGGGTCCCCACCACACATCATGCAACCGATGCTACATGGAGTAAGTGGATTGCACTGATCACGCAGCGAACTCGAATGGGAAACCCCAGTCGCCCAGGAATTCTGGAAGTGATCATGGACTGGCCAGAAGGCAAGGATTTCGGAATGTCACCAGAGGAGGAGGTGACGCGTGCAGAAGAGGCCCCACCATATAATAAACTGCCAGAAAATGAGAAGAAATATGCCCTGTTCACTGATGGGTCCTGCCGTATTGTGGGAAAGCATCGAAAGTGGAAGGCTGCTGTGTGGAGTCCTACACGACGGGTTGCAGAAGCCAGTGAGGGACAGGGTGAATCGAGCCAGTTTGCAGAGGTGAAGGCTATTCAGCTGGCTTTGGACATTGCTGAGCGAGAAAAATGGCCAGTACTTTATCTCTACACTGACTCATGGATGGTGGCAAATGCTCTGTGGGGGTGGTTACAGCAGTGGAAGCAGGGCAATTGGCAGCGCAGAGGCAAACCCATCTGGGCTGCTGACCTATGGCAAGATATTGCTGCCCAGATAGAGAATCTGGTTGTGAAAGTACGTCACGTAGATGCCCATGTACCGAAGAATAGGGCCACGGAGGAACATCAGAACAACCAGCAGGTGGATCGGGCCGCCAGGATCGAAGTGGCTCAGGTGGATCTGGACTGGCAACGTAAGGGTGAACTATTCATAGCTCGGTGGGCCCATGACTCCTCAGGCCATCAAGGGAGAGATGCAACATATAGATGGGCTCGTGACCGAGGGGTGGACTTGACCATGGACGCTATTGCACAAGTCATCCATGAATGTGAGACATGCGCTGCGATCAAACAAGCCAAGCGTTTGAAGCCTCTTTGGTATGGAGGGCGATGGCTGAAATACAAATATGGGGAGGCCTGGCAGATTGATTATATCACACTGCCACAAACCCGTCAAGGCAAGCGCTACGTGCTCACAATGGTGGAAGCAACCACTGGATGGCTGGAAACATACCCTGTGCCCCATGCCACTGCCCGGAACACTATCCTGGGCCTTGAAAAGCAAGTCCTGTGGCGACATGGTACCCCAGAGAGAATTGAGTCGAACAACGGGACTCATTTCCGAAACAGCCTCACAGACACCTGGGCCAAAGAGCATGGTATCGAGTGGGTGTATCACATCCCCTATCACGCACCAGCCTCTGGGAAGATAGAACGATACAATGGACTGTTAAAAACTACACTGAGAGCAATGGGTGGTGGGACTTTCAAACACTGGGATACACATTTAGCAAAAGCTACCTGGCTAGTTAACACCAGGGGATCTAACAATCGGGCTGGCCCTGCCCAATCAAAACTTCCACGTACTGTAGAAGGGGATAAAGTCCCCGTAGTGCACATGAAGAATATGCTAGGGAAGACAGTCTGGGTTACTCCTGCCTCAGGCAAAGGCAAACCCATCCGTGGGATTGCTTTTGCCCAAGGACCTGGGTGCACTTGGTGGGTGATGCGGCAGGATGGGGAAGTCCGATGTGTACCTTATGGGGATCTGATTTTGGGCGAGAATAGCCAATGAATTAGATTGTGTGCTGTTAATTGCTAAGTAACACTGTCATTGTATGTCCTCATTGCTATAATTACTATCAGTTGTACTACAAGTAAGGCACAGGGATGATGGGATAAGAACTGATCTCAACAGCTGGCGCCCAGCAGTTTCCTCAAGATCTAAATCTTCAGCCCACGGACCGCGTGCATGAGCCACACCAGGTGCACCAGCCACAAGCTCCGAAAAATACAGCATGCAACAGACCAGCACCACCCAGCATCTCACCTGCCCTGAGAGACTGTTCTAACAGATGGAGCCCAAAGCCGTGGATTAAAAGAACTCAACGGACACTTTGGAGGGATGACCCATAAACTAAGGGCATTATATGTGTGTATATATATATATATATATATAACAGGGGAAAGTGGTGGCAATTCATTGGAACCTGCTGGGCGTGGCATAGATGGTATGGAATAAGGGGTGGATAATGTCCTGGTTCCGGTGGGGATAGGGTTAATTTTCCCTGGTATTCCATGCCATGTGAGCCACGCCCACCCTGAGCTGCCGGGGGAGGGGACAGGGAGTTGCTGCTTAAAAGCGGGCTGGGGCGTCCCGGGGCCGGCCGGTCGGGAGCGGCGGGGAGCGGCGGTTCCGTAATCGCGTTTGTATATTCCCCTACCCGTGTTGTTGTTGTTGTTGTTTGCCTGTTCCCTCTGCTGTTCTGTTAAACTGCCTTTGTCCCAAACCAAGAGTCTTGCCTTTTCTTACGATCCTTCCTCTATTAGGAAGGCACGTGCGAGCGGCACGTGGTTTTTTGTTGCCATCTGAGGCTAAACCACGACAGTCCTTTTTGGCGCCCAACGTGGGGCACGAAGGGTTGAGATAACGACAGAATCCAACTAGAACGTGGAAAAAACGGTTTTGGTTTTTTTTTTTTTTTTCTTTTTTCTTCTTGTATGCATTTATTTTATTAGGTAAATAGTCACTGGTCATCATGTTGCTTGGTTTGTTCTCATGGCTGTGTTACATAAATTCCTATATGGCTTATGTACTCCCTGCGATGCTGTTTACCATGTCTGGAAGAGGGATGAGGATTATCATTCTGCTGTCCTGTGCGATATCTGTTTATGATATGATAACATCACTGTTCAGACGGCTGTTTTGGGGTGTTTATGTGGTTTTGTTGTCCTGTCCGTACATTGGACACTGTCTCTCAGAATTTGTTAATAGTTTCCCCAGCCCTTTTGCCTCCCTTTTCTCCTTCGGGTCAGGTATGACAGCTTTTGAGAATCTTGAATATCCTTGGGATACTCAAACCAGCGTGTTCCTAGTGTTATGTCTCCTGAATACGTTCCAGGTCTTGTTTAGGGTTAAGCAACTATTTAAGACTACCACCCGGAGATCTGCTCCGAGGCTGGATAGTCAGGGGTGGCATGGCATGTGGGAGAGCATGGGCAGGTACCTAGAGAACTACTCACCTCCAATGGTCTGGGACTTCACCCCTGAACAATTACAGGACCCTGATAAAGTGGTAGAATATTTGAAGGGAAAATGCTGTGGCTATTCTAGAGAGGCACAACTCACTGCGCTGTGCTGGGCCCTGGCCAGTATCTACCAGGCACTGCTCAGAATTATGCAGCACCCTCAAGGGGAAGAGATGGAAACCAGACTGGCGGCCCCTGCGGCGGCCCCTGCGGCGGCCCCTGCGGCTACTGCAGCCCCTGCGGCGGCCCCTGCGGCTACTGCAGCCCCTGCGGCGGCCCCTGCGGCTACTGCAGCCCCTGCGGCGGACACTGCGGCTACTGCAACCCCTGCGGCAGACACTGCGGCTACTGCAACCCCTGCAGCAGACAATGCGGCTACTGCAACCCCCGTGGTAGCCACTGCCACTGAACCAGGAAACCAACCCGTGCCGGTATCAGTTGCCCCCATACAGAAGAAGAAGTACACAAAGAAATCAGTTCGTTTAGTAAGAGATGATGATGAACCAGGGCCATCACGAGAGCAGGAGGAAGAGGCAGAACCAGAGATAATTACTCGATCCCTATCCTTGAGTGAGCTGCGGGATATGCGAAAAGATTTCAGCCGACTTTCAGGCGAGCACATTGTCACCTGGCTGCTCCGGTGCTGGGATAATGGGGCCAGTAGCCTGGAATTAGAGGGTAGGGAGGCCAGGCAGCTGGGATCCCTGTCTAGGGAAGGCGGCATTGACAAGGCAATTGGGAAAAAGACCCAAGCCCTCAGCCTCTGGAAACGACTCCTGTCAGGCGTGAGGGAGAGGTACCCCTTCAGTGAGGATGTTGTATGTCAGCCAAGCAAGTGGACTACCATGGAAAGAGGTATCCAGTACCTGAGAGAATTAGCCGTGCGGGAGATGATTTATTATGACTTGGACAATGCCGACTTACCCACAGACCCTGATGAGGTGCGATGCACAAGGCCCATGTGGCGGAAGTTTGTACGGAGCGCACCATCGTCATATGCCAACTCCCTGGCAGTAATGGAATGGAAAGGTGAAGAGGGACCAACAGTGGATGAGGTAGCTGGCCGGCTCCGGCGATATGAAGAAAGTCTCTCTTCCCCCCTTGTCTCAGCTGTGGAGAAATTGTCGCGGAAGGTCCAGCAACTTGAAGAGAATATGTTCTATTCCCCACCTGCACGGGCCAGCATCTCAGCTATTAGAAGCAGGCATTTCCCCACTCAAGAGAGAGAGTACAGAGGTTACACACCACGAGGCACCCTGTGGTTCTACCTGCAGGACCACGGAGAGGACATGAGGAAGTGGGATGGACGACCTACTTCGATCCTGCGGACACGGGTACAGGAGTTGCAAGGAAGGACAACCACAAAAGGGGATCCCTCCAGGAAAAGTGCCGCCCCAGTTTCCAGTGGGCCGTTCCCCAGACAAAGCAGAAGGCCTGATCTTGCTTCTGATCCTCTTGAAGGAACTTCCAAGTCATTTCTGCAAGAAGTGAGTAATGGATACTATGACGAGTATTAGGGGGGCCCTGCCTCCGGCCAGGTGGAGGAAAGGGACAACCGGGTTTATTGGACGGTGTGGATTCGATGGCCTGGCACATCAGACCCACAGGAGTATAAGGCTCTAGTGGACACGGGTGCGCAGTGTACTTTAATACCATCAAGCTATAGAGGGGCAGAACCCATTTGTATTTCTGGGGTGACAGGGGGATCCCAAGAGTTGACTGTACTGGAGGCAGAAGTGAGCCTAACTGGGAATGAGTGGCAAAAGCATCCCATTGTGACTGGCCCAGAGGCTCCATGCATCCTTGGTATAGATTACCTCAGGAGAGGGTATTTTAAGGACCCAAAAGGGTACCGCTGGGCCTTTGGCATAGCTGCTTTGGAGACAGAGGAAGTTAAACAGTTGTCTGCCTTGCCTGGTCTCTCGGAGGATTCTTCTGTTGTGGGGTTATTGAGGGTCAAAGAACAACAGGTGCCGATTGCTACCACAACGGTGCATCGGCGACAGTATCGCACTAACCGAGACTCTCTGATTCCCATCCATGAGCTGATTCGTCAACTAGAGGTTCAAGGAGTGATCAGCAAGACTCACTCCCCCTTTAACAGTCCCATATGGCCGGTGCGAAAATCTAGTGGAGAGTGGAGGCTAACTGTAGACTATCGTGGTCTGAATGAAGTCACGCCACCGCTGAGTGCTGCCGTGCCGGACATGCTAGAACTGCAGTACGAACTGGAGTCCAAGGCAGCCAAATGGTATGCCACGATTGATATAGCGAATGCATTCTTCTCAATCCCTTTGGCAGCAGAGTGCAGGCCACAGTTTGCTTTCACTTGGAGGGGCGTCCAATACACCTGGAATCGACTGCCCCAGGGGTGGAAACACAGTCCCACCATTTGCCATGGACTGATCCAGACTGCACTGGAACAGGGTGAAGCTCCAGAACATCTGCAGTACATTGATGACATCATTGTATGGGGAAACACAGCAGAAGAAGTTTTTGAAAAAGGGAGTAAAATAGTCCAAATCCTTCTGAACGCTGGTTTTGCTATAAAGCGAAGTAAGGTCAAGGGACCTGCGCAGGAGATCCAGTTTTTAGGAATAAAATGGCAAGATGGACGCCGTCAGATTCCAATGGATGTGATCAACAAAATAGCAGCTATGTCTCCACCAACTAGTAAAAAGGAAACACAGGCTTTCTTAGGTATTGTGGGTTTTTGGAGAATGCATATCCCAGATTACAGTCAAATTGTAAGCCCTCTGTATCAAGTAACCCGGAAGAAGAATGATTTTAAATGGGGTCCTGAGCAACGACAAGCTTTTGAACAAATCAAACAGGAAATAGTCCATGCAGTGGCCCTGGGGCCAGTCCGGGCAGGACAAGATGTTAAAAATGTGCTCTATACCGCAGCCGGGGAGAACGGCCCTACCTGGAGCCTCTGGCAGAAAGCACCAGGGGAGACTCGAGGTCGACCCCTAGGGTTTTGGAGTCGTGGATATAGAGGATCCGAAGCCCGCTACACTCCAACAGAAAAAGAGATATTGGCAGCATATGAAGGGGTTCGAGCTGCTTCGGAAGTAGTTGGTACAGAAGCACAGCTCCTCTTAGCACCTCGACTGCCGGTGCTGGGTTGGATGTTCAAAGAAAGGGTCCCCACCACACATCATGCAACCGATGCTACATGGAGTAAGTGGATTGCACTGATCACGCAGCGAACTCGAATGGGAAACCCCAGTCGCCCAGGAATTCTGGAAGTGATCATGGACTGGCCAGAAGGCAAGGATTTCGGAATGTCACCAGAGGAGGAGGTGACGCGTGCAGAAGAGGCCCCACCATATAATAAACTGCCAGAAAATGAGAAGAAATATGCCCTGTTCACTGATGGGTCCTGCCGTATTGTGGGAAAGCATCGAAAGTGGAAGGCTGCTGTGTGGAGTCCTACACGACGGGTTGCAGAAGCCAGTGAGGGACAGGGTGAATCGAGCCAGTTTGCAGAGGTGAAGGCTATTCAGCTGGCTTTGGACATTGCTGAGCGAGAAAAATGGCCAGTACTTTATCTCTACACTGACTCATGGATGGTGGCAAATGCTCTGTGGGGGTGGTTACAGCAGTGGAAGCAGGGCAATTGGCAGCGCAGAGGCAAACCCATCTGGGCTGCTGACCTATGGCAAGATATTGCTGCCCAGATAGAGAATCTGGTTGTGAAAGTACGTCACGTAGATGCCCATGTACCGAAGAATAGGGCCACGGAGGAACATCAGAACAACCAGCAGGTGGATCGGGCCGCCAGGATCGAAGTGGCTCAGGTGGATCTGGACTGGCAACGTAAGGGTGAACTATTCATAGCTCGGTGGGCCCATGACTCCTCAGGCCATCAAGGGAGAGATGCAACATATAGATGGGCTCGTGACCGAGGGGTGGACTTGACCATGGACGCTATTGCACAAGTCATCCATGAATGTGAGACATGCGCTGCGATCAAACAAGCCAAGCGTTTGAAGCCTCTTTGGTATGGAGGGCGATGGCTGAAATACAAATATGGGGAGGCCTGGCAGATTGATTATATCACACTGCCACAAACCCGTCAAGGCAAGCGCTACGTGCTCACAATGGTGGAAGCAACCACTGGATGGCTGGAAACATACCCTGTGCCCCATGCCACTGCCCGGAACACTATCCTGGGCCTTGAAAAGCAAGTCCTGTGGCGACATGGTACCCCAGAGAGAATTGAGTCGAACAACGGGACTCATTTCCGAAACAGCCTCATAGACACCTGGGCCAAAGAGCATGGTATCGAGTGGGTGTATCACATCCCCTATCACGCACCAGCCTCTGGGAAGATAGAACGATACAATGGACTGTTAAAAACTACACTGAGAGCAATGGGTGGTGGGACTTTCAAACACTGGGATACACATTTAGCAAAAGCTACCTGGCTAGTTAACACCAGGGGATCTAACAATCGGGCTGGCCCTGCCCAATCAAAACTTCCACGTACTGTAGAAGGGGATAAAGTCCCCGTAGTGCACATGAAGAATATGCTAGGGAAGACAGTCTGGGTTACTCCTGCCTCAGGCAAAGGCAAACCCATCCGTGGGATTGCTTTTGCCCAAGGACCTGGGTGCACTTGGTGGGTGATGCGGCAGGATGGGGAAGTCCGATGTGTACCTTATGGGGATCTGATTTTGGGCGAGAATAGCCAATGAATTAGATTGTGTGCTGTTAATTGCTAAGTAACACTGTCATTGTATGTCCTCATTGCTATAATTACTATCAGTTGTACTACAAGTAAGGCACAGGGATGATGGGATAAGAACTGATCTCAACAGCTGGCGCCCAGCAGTTTCCTCAAGATCTAAATCTTCAGCCCACGGACCGCGTGCATGAGCCACACCAGGTGCACCAGCCACAAGCTCCGAAAAATACAGCATGCAACAGACCAGCACCACCCAGCATCTCACCTGCCCTGAGAGACTGTTCTAACAGATGGAGCCCAAAGCCGTGGATTAAAAGAACTCAACGGACACTTTGGAGGGATGACCCATAAACTAAGGGCATTATATGTGTGTATATATATATATATATATATAACAGGGGAAAGTGGTGGCAATTCATTGGAACCTGCTGGGCGTGGCATAGATGGTATGGAATAAGGGGTGGATAATGTCCTGGTTCCGGTGGGGATAGGGTTAATTTTCCCTGGTATTCCATGCCATGTGAGCCACGCCCACCCTGAGCTGCCGGGGGAGGGGACAGGGAGTTGCTGCTTAAAAGCGGGCTGGGGCGTCCCGGGGCCGGCCGGTCGGGAGCGGCGGGGAGCGGCGGTTCCGTAATCGCGTTTGTATATTCCCCTACCCGTGTTGTTGTTGTTGTTGTTTGCCTGTTCCCTCTGCTGTTCTGTTAAACTGCCTTTGTCCCAAACCAAGAGTCTTGCCTTTTCTTACGATCCTTCCTCTATTAGGAAGGCACGTGCGAGCGGCACGTGGTTTTTTGTTGCCATCTGAGGCTAAACCACGACAGGGAGATATAGCAGGATGTATATTGGTTTTGAGGACAACTCAATGGACAGTGTAGGGAGAAAAGTTCCTGGCTCCTTGAATGCCGTTCCTGGAGACACTGTGATCAATGAGGGAGATATGTCAAGATGTGTGTTGGTTTTGAGGACGGCTCTCTGGAGAGTCTTAGCAAAGAGGTCACAGGGATAATCAGAGCAATTCTCAGAGACACTGAGAACAAGCTCGACAATTCCCTCCTGGCACTTTCCCTGTAGGAGATACCGCAAGACGTTTCTGTAGATTGGGCACAGCGCTCTGCAGGGTGTTAGCAGAGACTTTCCCGGGACAGTGAAACCCTATGTCAGAGACACTGAGAAGAAGCCCCAATGTTCCCTCCAGGCACTTTCAGTGTGGGTGCCTTCTCCACGTGGTTCCTGGTTTCCCTGCAGCGCTGAAGAGAATGTTAGCAAAGAGGTAACCGGCACAGCGAAAACAGTACTCAAAGACAGGGAGAGCAAGCTCTCTCTTGGCACTTTGGATGTGGGACATACAGCGAGATGTTTGCTGCTTTTGCGTTTGGCTGTTGGGAGATTTACAGCACAAAGATATCTAGTTGATTTGAAGCAGTTCCGAGAAAGTCTAAACATAATCGCCACTTCTCCCTCCTGGCACTTTCCATGTGGGAGATATAGCAGGATGTATATTGGTTTTGAGGACAACTCAATGGACAGTGTAGGGAGAAAAGTTCCTGGCTCCTTGAATGCCGTTCCTGGAGACACTGCGATCAATGTGGGAGATATGTCAAGATGTGTGTTTGTTTTGAGGACGGCTCTCTGGAGAGTCTTAGCAAAGAGGTCACAGGGATAATCAGAGCAATTCTCAGAGACACTGAGAACAAGATGGACAGTTCCCTCCTGGCACTTTCCCTGTAGGAGATACCGCAAGACGTTTCTGTAGATTGGGCACAGCGCTCTGCAGGGTGTTAGCAGAGACTTTCCCGGGACAGTGAAACCCTATGTCAGAGACACTGAGAAGAAGCCCCAATGTTCCCTCCAGGCACTTTCAGTGTGGGTGCCTTCTCCACGTGGTTCCTGGTTTCCCTGCAGCGCTGAAGAGAATGTTAGCAAAGAGGTAACCGGCACAGCGAAAACAGTACTCAAAGACAGGGAGAGCAAGCTCTCTCTTGGCACTTTGGATGTGGGACATACAGCGAGATGTTTGCTGCTTTTGCGTTTGGCTGTTGGGAGATTTACAGCACAAAGATATCTAGTTGATTTGAAGCAGTTCCGAGAAAGTCTAAACATAATCGCCACTTCTCCCTCCTGGCACTTTCCATGTGGGAGATATAGCAGGATGTATATTGGTTTTGAGGACAACTCAATGGACAGTGTAGGGAGAAAAGTTCCTGGCTCCTTGAATGCCGTTCCTGGAGACACTGCGATCAATGTGGGAGATATGTCAAGATGTGTGTTGGTTTTGAGGACGGCTCTCTGGAGAGTCTTAGCAAAGAGGTCACAGGGATAATCAGAGCAATTCTCAGAGACACTGAGAACAAGCTCGACAATTCCCTCCTGGCACTTTCCCTGTAGGAGATACCGCAAGACGTTTCTGTAGATTGGGCACAGCGCTCTGCAGGGTGTTAGCAGAGACTTTCCCGGGACAGTGAAACCCTATGTCAGAGACACTGAGAAGAAGCCCCAATGTTCCCTCCAGGCACTTTCAGTGTGGGTGCCTTCTCCACGTGGTTCCTGGTTTCCCTGCAGCGCTGAAGAGAATGTTAGCAAAGAGGTAACCGGCACAGCGAAAACAGTACTCAAAGACAGGGAGAGCAAGCTCTCTCTTGGCACTTTGGATGTGGGACATACAGCGAGATGTTTGCTGCTTTTGCGTTTGGCTGTTGGGAGATTTACAGCACAAAGATATCTAGTTGATTTGAAGCAGTTCCGAGAAAGTCTAAACATAATCGCCACTTCTCCCTCCTGGCACTTTCCATGTGGGAGATATAGCAGGATGTATATTGGTTTTGAGGACAACTCAATGGACAGTGTAGGGAGAAAAGTTCCTGGCTCCTTGAATGCCGTTCCTGGAGACACTGCGATCAATGTGGGAGATATGTCAAGATGTGTGTTGGTTTTGAGGACGGCTCTCTGGAGAGTCTTAGCAAAGAGGTCACAGGGATAATCAGAGCAATTCTCAGAGACACTGAGAACAAGCTCGACAATTCCCTCCTGGCACTTTCCCTGTAGGAGATACCGCAAGACGTTTCTGTAGATTGGGCACAGCGCTCTGCAGGGTGTTAGCAGAGACTTTCCCGGGACAGTGAAACCCTATGTCAGAGACACTGAGAAGAAGCCCCAATGTTCCCTCCAGGCACTTTCAGTGTGGGTGCCTTCTCCACGTGGTTCCTGGTTTCCCTGCAGCGCTGAAGAGAATGTTAGCAAAGAGGTAACCGGCACAGCGAAAACAGTACTCAAAGACAGGGAGAGCAAGCTCTCTCTTGGCACTTTGGATGTGGGACATACAGCGAGATGTTTGCTGCTTTTGCGTTTGGCTGTTGGGAGATTTACAGCACAAAGATATCTAGTTGATTTGAAGCAGTTCCGAGAAAGTCTAAACATAATCGCCACTTCTCCCTCCTGGCACTTTCCATGTGGGAGATATAGCAGGATGTATATTGGTTTTGAGGACAACTCAATGGACAGTGTAGGGAGAAAAGTTCCTGGCTCCTTGAATGCCGTTCCTGGAGACACTGCGATCAATGTGGGAGATATGTCAAGATGTGTGTTGGTTTTGAGGACGGCTCTCTGGAGAGTCTTAGCAAAGAGGTCACAGGGATAATCAGAGCAATTCTCAGAGACACTGAGAACAAGATGGACAGTTCCCTCCTGGCACTTTCCCTGTAGGAGATACCGCAAGACGTTTCTGTAGATTGGGCACAGCGCTCTGCAGGGTGTTAGCAGAGACTTTCCCGGGACAGTGAAACCCTATGTCAGAGACACTGAGAAGAAGCCCCAATGTTCCCTCCAGGCACTTTCAGTGTGGGTGCCTTCTCCACGTGGTTCCTGGTTTCCCTGCAGCGCTGAAGAGAATGTTAGCAAAGAGGTAACCGGCACAGCGAAAACAGTACTCAAAGAGAGGGAGAGCAAGCTCTCTCTTGGCACTTTGGATGTGGGACATACAGCGAGATGTTTGCTGCTTTTGCGTTTGGCTGTTGGGAGATTTACAGCACAAAGATATCTAGTTGATTTGAAGCAGTTCCGAGAAAGTCTAAACATAATCGCCACTTCTCCCTCCTGGCACTTTCCATGTGGGAGATATAGCAGGATGTATATTGGTTTTGAGGACAACTCAATGGACAGTGTAGGGAGAAAAGTTCCTGGCTCCTTGAATGCCGTTCCTGGAGACACTGCGATCAATGTGGGAGATATGTCAAGATGTGTGTTGGTTTTGAGGACGGCTCTCTGGAGAGTCTTAGCAAAGAGGTCACAGGGATAATCAGAGCAATTCTCAGAGACACTGAGAACAAGCTCGACAATTCCCTCCTGGCACTTTCCCTGTAGGAGATACCGCAAGACGTTTCTGTAGATTGGGCACAGCGCTCTGCAGGGTGTTAGCAGAGACTTTCCCGGGACAGTGAAACCCTATGTCAGAGACACTGAGAAGAAGCCCCAATGTTCCCTCCAGGCACTTTCAGTGTGGGTGCCTTCTCCACGTGGTTCCTGGTTTCCCTGCAGCGCTGAAGAGAATGTTAGCAAAGAGGTAACCGGCACAGCGAAAACAGTACTCAAAGACAGGGAGAGCAAGCTCTCTCTTGGCACTTTGGATGTGGGACATACAGCGAGATGTTTGCTGCTTTTGCGTTTGGCTGTTGGGAGATTTACAGCACAAAGATATCTAGTTGATTTGAAGCAGTTCCGAGAAAGTCTAAACATAATCGCCACTTCTCCCTCCTGGCACTTTCCATGTGGGAGATATAGCAGGATGTATATTGGTTTTGAGGACAACTCAATGGACAGTGTAGGGAGAAAAGTTCCTGGCTCCTTGAATGCCGTTCCTGGAGACACTGCGATCAATGTGGGAGATATGTCAAGATGTGTGTTGGTTTTGAGGACGGCTCTCTGGAGAGTCTTAGCAAAGAGGTCACAGGGATAATCAGAGCAATTCTCAGAGACACTGAGAACAAGCTCGACAATTCCCTCCTGGCACTTTCCCTGTAGGAGATACCGCAAGACGTTTCTGTAGATTGGGCACAGCGCTCTGCAGGGTGTTAGCAGAGACTTTCCCGGGACAGTGAAACCCTATGTCAGAGACACTGAGAAGAAGCCCCAATGTTCCCTCCAGGCACTTTCAGTGTGGGTGCCTTCTCCACGTGGTTCCTGGTTTCCCTGCAGCGCTGAAGAGAATGTTAGCAAAGAGGTAACCGGCACAGCGAAAACAGTACTCAAAGACAGGGAGAGCAAGCTCTCTCTTGGCACTTTGGATGTGGGACATACAGCGAGATGTTTGCTGCTTTTGCGTTTGGCTGTTGGGAGATTTACAGCACAAAGATATCTAGTTGATTTGAAGCAGTTCCGAGAAAGTCTAAACATAATCGCCACTTCTCCCTCCTGGCACTTTCCATGTGGGAGATATAGCAGGATGTATATTGGTTTTGAGGACAACTCAATGGACAGTGTAGGGAGAAAAGTTCCTGGCTCCTTGAATGCCGTTCCTGGAGACACTGCGATCAATGTGGGAGATATGTCAAGATGTGTGTTTGTTTTGAGGACGGCTCTCTGGAGAGTCTTAGCAAAGAGGTCACAGGGATAATCAGAGCAATTCTCAGAGACACTGAGAACAAGATGGACAGTTCCCTCCTGGCACTTTCCCTGTAGGAGATACCGCAAGACGTTTCTGTAGATTGGGCACAGCGCTCTGCAGGGTGTTAGCAGAGACTTTCCCGGGACAGTGAAACCCTATGTCAGAGACACTGAGAAGAAGCCCCAATGTTCCCTCCAGGCACTTTCAGTGTGGGTGCCTTCTCCACGTGGTTCCTGGTTTCCCTGCAGCGCTGAAGAGAATGTTAGCAAAGAGGTAACCGGCACAGCGAAAACAGTACTCAAAGACAGGGAGAGCAAGCTCTCTCTTGGCACTTTGGATGTGGGACATACAGCGAGATGTTTGCTGCTTTTGCGTTTGGCTGTTGGGAGATTTACAGCACAAAGATATCTAGTTGATTTGAAGCAGTTCCGAGAAAGTCTAAACGTAATCGCCACTTCTCCCTCCTGGCACTTTCCATGTGGGAGATATAGCAGGATGTATATTGGTTTTGAGGACAACTCAATGGACAGTGTAGGGAGAAAAGTTCCTGGCTCCTTGAATGCCGTTCCTGGAGACACTGCGATCAATGTGGGAGATATGTCAAGATGTGTGTTTGTTTTGAGGACGGCTCTCTGGAGAGTCTTAGCAAAGAGGTCACAGGGATAATCAGAGCAATTCTCAGAGACACTGAGAACAAGATGGACAGTTCCCTCCTGGCACTTTCCCTGTAGGAGATACCGCAAGACGTTTCTGTAGATTGGGCACAGCGCTCTGCAGGGTGTTAGCAGAGACTTTCCCGGGACAGTGAAACCCTATGTCAGAGACACTGAGAAGAAGCCCCAATGTTCCCTCCAGGCACTTTCAGTGTGGGTGCCTTCTCCACGTGGTTCCTGGTTTCCCTGCAGCGCTGAAGAGAATGTTAGCAAAGAGGTAACCGGCACAGCGAAAACAGTACTCAAAGAGAGGGAGAGCAAGCTCTCTCTTGGCACTTTGGATGTGGGACATACAGCGAGATGTTTGCTGCTTTTGCGTTTGGCTGTTGGGAGATTTACAGCACAAAGATATCTAGTTGATTTGAAGCAGTTCCGAGAAAGTCTAAACATAATCGCCACTTCTCCCTCCTGGCACTTTCCATGTGGGAGATATAGCAGGATGTATATTGGTTTTGAGGACAACTCAATGGACAGTGTAGGGAGAAAAGTTCCTGGCTCCTTGAATGCCGTTCCTGGAGACACTGCGATCAATGTGGGAGATATGTCAAGATGTGTGTTGGTTTTGAGGACGGCTCTCTGGAGAGTCTTAGCAAAGAGGTCACAGGGATAATCAGAGCAATTCTCAGAGACACTGAGAACAAGATGGACAGTTCCCTCCTGGCACTTTCCCTGTAGGAGATACCGCAAGACGTTTCTGTAGATTGGGCACAGCGCTCTGCAGGGTGTTAGCAGAGACTTTCCCGGGACAGTGAAACCCTATGTCAGAGACACTGAGAAGAAGCCCCAATGTTCCCTCCAGGCACTTTCAGTGTGGGTGCCTTCTCCACGTGGTTCCTGGTTTCCCTGCAGCGCTGAAGAGAATGTTAGCAAAGAGGTAACCGGCACAGCGAAAACAGTACTCAAAGACAGGGAGAGCAAGCTCTCTCTTGGCACTTTGGATGTGGGACATACAGCGAGATGTTTGCTGCTTTTGCGTTTGGCTGTTGGGAGATTTACAGCACAAAGATATCTAGTTGATTTGAAGCAGTTCCGAGAAAGTCTAAACATAATCGCCACTTCTCCCTCCTGGCACTTTCCATGTGGGAGATATAGCAGGATGTATATTGGTTTTGAGGACAACTCAATGGACAGTGTAGGGAGAAAAGTTCCTGGCTCCTTGAATGCCGTTCCTGGAGACACTGCGATCAATGTGGGAGATATGTCAAGATGTGTGTTGGTTTTGAGGACGGCTCTCTGGAGAGTCTTAGCAAAGAGGTCACAGGGATAATCAGAGCAATTCTCAGAGACACTGAGAACAAGCTCGACAATTCCCTCCTGGCACTTTCCCTGTAGGAGATACCGCAAGACGTTTCTGTAGATTGGGCACAGCGCTCTGCAGGGTGTTAGCAGAGACTTTCCCGGGACAGTGAAACCCTATGTCAGAGACACTGAGAAGAAGCCCCAATGTTCCCTCCAGGCACTTTCAGTGTGGGTGCCTTCTCCACGTGGTTCCTGGTTTCCCTGCAGCGCTGAAGAGAATGTTAGCAAAGAGGTAACCGGCACAGCGAAAACAGTACTCAAAGACAGGGAGAGCAAGCTCTCTCTTGGCACTTTGGATGTGGGACATACAGCGAGATGTTTGCTGCTTTTGCGTTTGGCTGTTGGGAGATTTACAGCACAAAGATATCTAGTTGATTTGAAGCAGTTCCGAGAAAGTCTAAACATAATCGCCACTTCTCCCTCCTGGCACTTTCCATGTGGGAGATATAGCAGGATGTATATTGGTTTTGAGGACAACTCAATGGACAGTGTAGGGAGAAAAGTTCCTGGCTCCTTGAATGCCGTTCCTGGAGACACTGCGATCAATGTGGGAGATATGTCAAGATGTGTGTTTGTTTTGAGGACGGCTCTCTGGAGAGTCTTAGCAAAGAGGTCACAGGGATAATCAGAGCAATTCTCAGAGACACTGAGAACAAGATGGACAGTTCCCTCCTGGCACTTTCCCTGTAGGAGATACCGCAAGACGTTTCTGTAGATTGGGCACAGCGCTCTGCAGGGTGTTAGCAGAGACTTTCCCGGGACAGTGAAACCCTATGTCAGAGACACTGAGAAGAAGCCCCAATGTTCCCTCCAGGCACTTTCAGTGTGGGTGCCTTCTCCACGTGGTTCCTGGTTTCCCTGCAGCGCTGAAGAGAATGTTAGCAAAGAGGTAACCGGCACAGCGAAAACAGTACTCAAAGACAGGGAGAGCAAGCTCTCTCTTGGCACTTTGGATGTGGGACATACAGCGAGATGTTTGCTGCTTTTGCGTTTGGCTGTTGGGAGATTTACAGCACAAAGATATCTAGTTGATTTGAAGCAGTTCCGAGAAAGTCTAAACATAATCGCCACTTCTCCCTCCTGGCACTTTCCATGTGGGAGATATAGCAGGATGTATATTGGTTTTGAGGACAACTCAATGGACAGTGTAGGGAGAAAAGTTCCTGGCTCCTTGAATGCCGTTCCTGGAGACACTGCGATCAATGTGGGAGATATGTCAAGATGTGTGTTGGTTTTGAGGACGGCTCTCTGGAGAGTCTTAGCAAAGAGGTCACAGGGATAATCAGAGCAATTCTCAGAGACACTGAGAACAAGATGGACAGTTCCCTCCTGGCACTTTCCCTGTAGGAGATACCGCAAGACGTTTCTGTAGATTGGGCACAGTGCTCTGCAGGGTGTTAGCAGAGACTTTCCCGGGACAGTGAAACCCTATGTCAGAGACACTGAGAAGAAGCCCCAATGTTCCCTCCAGGCACTTTCAGTGTGGGTGCCTTCTCCACGTGGTTCCTGGTTTCCCTGCAGCGCTGAAGAGAATGTTAGCAAAGAGGTAACCGGCACAGCGAAAACAGTACTCAAAGACAGGGAGAGCAAGCTCTCTCTTGGCACTTTGGATGTGGGACATACAGCGAGATGTTTGCTGCTTTTGCGTTTGGCTGTTGGGAGATTTACAGCACAAAGATATCTAGTTGATTTGAAGCAGTTCCGAGAAAGTCTAAACATAATCGCCACTTCTCCCTCCTGGCACTTTCCATGTGGGAGATATAGCAGGATGTATATTGGTTTTGAGGACAACTCAATGGACAGTGTAGGGAGAAAAGTTCCTGGCTCCTTGAATGCCGTTCCTGGAGACACTGCGATCAATGAGGGAGATATGTCAAGATGTGTGTTGGTTTTGAGGACGGCTCTCTGGAGAGTCTTAGCAAAGAGGTCACAGGGATAATCAGAGCAATTCTCAGAGACACTGAGAACAAGATGGACAGTTCCCTCCTGGCACTTTCCCTGTAGGAGATACCGCAAGACGTTTCTGTAGATTGGGCACAGCGCTCTGCAGGGTGTTAGCAGAGACTTTCCCGGGACAGTGAAACCCTATGTCAGAGACACTGAGAAGAAGCCCCAATGTTCCCTCCAGGCACTTTCAGTGTGGGTGCCTTCTCCACGTGGTTCCTGGTTTCCCTGCAGCGCTGAAGAGAATGTTAGCAAAGAGGTAACCGGCACAGCGAAAACAGTACTCAAAGACAGGGAGAGCAAGCTCTCTCTTGGCACTTTGGATGTGGGACATACAGCGAGATGTTTGCTGTTTTTGCGTTTGGCTGTTGGGAGATTTACAGCACAAAGATATCTAGTTGATTTGAAGCAGTTCCGAGAAAGTCTAAACATAATCGCCACTTCTCCCTCCTGGCACTTTCCATGTGGGAGATATAGCAGGATGTATATTGGTTTTGAGGACAACTCAATGGACAGTGTAGGGAGAAAAGTTCCTGGCTCCTTGAATGCCGTTCCTGGAGACACTGCGATCAATGTGGGAGATATGTCAAGATGTGTGTTGGTTTTGAGGACGGCTCTCTGGAGAGTCTTAGCAAAGAGGTCACAGGGATAATCAGAGCAATTCTCAGAGACACTGAGAACAAGATGGACAGTTCCCTCCTGGCACTTTCCCTGTAGGAGATACCGCAAGACGTTTCTGTAGATTGGGCACAGCGCTCTGCAGGGTGTTAGCAGAGACTTTCCCGGGACAGTGAAACCCTATGTCAGAGACACTGAGAAGAAGCCCCAATGTTCCCTCCAGGCACTTTCAGTGTGGGTGCCTTCTCCACGTGGTTCCTGGTTTCCCTGCAGCGCTGAAGAGAATGTTAGCAAAGAGGTAACCGGCACAGCGAAAACAGTACTCAAAGAGAGGGAGAGCAAGCTCTCTCTTGGCACTTTGGATGTGGGACATACAGCGAGATGTTTGCTGCTTTTGCGTTTGGCTGTTGGGAGATTTACAGCACAAAGATATCTAGTTGATTTGAAGCAGTTCCGAGAAAGTCTAAACATAATCGCCACTTCTCCCTCCTGGCACTTTCCATGTGGGAGATATAGCAGGATGTATATTGGTTTTGAGGACAACTCAATGGACAGTGTAGGGAGAAAAGTTCCTGGCTCCTTGAATGCCGTTCCTGGAGACACTGCGATCAATGTGGGAGATATGTCAAGATGTGTGTTGGTTTTGAGGACGGCTCTCTGGAGAGTCTTAGCAAAGAGGTCACAGGGATAATCAGAGCAATTCTCAGAGACACTGAGAACAAGATGGACAGTTCCCTCCTGGCACTTTCCCTGTAGGAGATACCGCAAGACGTTTCTGTAGATTGGGCACAGCGCTCTGCAGGGTGTTAGCAGAGACTTTCCCGGGACAGTGAAACCCTATGTCAGAGACACTGAGAAGAAGCCCCAATGTTCCCTCCAGGCACTTTCAGTGTGGGTGCCTTCTCCACGTGGTTCCTGGTTTCCCTGCAGCGCTGAAGAGAATGTTAGCAAAGAGGTAACCGGGACAGTGAAAACAGTACTCAAAGACAGGGAGAGCAAGCTCTCTCTTGGCACTTTGGATGTGGGACATACAGCGAGATGTTTGCTGCTTTTGCGTTTGGCTGTTGGGAGATTTACAGCACAAAGATATCTAGTTGATTTGAAGCAGTTCCGAGAAAGTCTAAACATAATCGCCACTTCTCCCTCCTGGCACTTTCCATGTGGGAGATATAGCAGGATGTATATTGGTTTTGAGGACAACTCAATGGACAGTGTAGGGAGAAAAGTTCCTGGCTCCTTGAATGCCGTTCCTGGAGACACTGCGATCAATGAGGGAGATATGTCAAGATGTGTGTTGGTTTTGAGGACGGCTCTCTGGAGAGTCTTAGCAAAGAGGTCACAGGGATAATCAGAGCAATTCTCAGAGACACTGAGAACAAGCTCGACAGTTCCCTCCTGGCACTTTCCCTGTAGGAGATACCGCAAGACGTTTCTGTAGATTGGGCACAGCGCTCTGCAGGGTGTTAGCAGAGACTTTCCCGGGACAGTGAAACCCTATGTCAGAGACACTGAGAAGAAGCCCCAATGTTCCCTCCAGGCACTTTCAGTGTGGGTGCCTTCTCCACGTGGTTCCTGGTTTCCCTGCAGCGCTGAAGAGAATGTTAGCAAAGAGGTAACCGGCACAGCGAAAACAGTACTCAAAGACAGGGAGAGCAAGCTCTCTCTTGGCACTTTGGATGTGGGACATACAGCGAGATGTTTGCTGCTTTTGCGTTTGGCTGTTGGGAGATTTACAGCACAAAGATATCTAGTTGATTTGAAGCAGTTCCGAGAAAGTCTAAACATAATCGCCACTTCTCCCTCCTGGCACTTTCCATGTGGGAGATATAGCAGGATGTATATTGGTTTTGAGGACAACTCAATGGACAGTGTAGGGAGAAAAGTTCCTGGCTCCTTGAATGCCGTTCCTGGAGACACTGCGATCAATGTGGGAGATATGTCAAGATGTGTGTTGGTTTTGAGGACGGCTCTCTGGAGAGTCTTAGCAAAGAGGTCACAGGGATAATCAGAGCAATTCTCAGAGACACTGAGAACAAGATGGACAGTTCCCTCCTGGCACTTTCCCTGTAGGAGATACCGCAAGACGTTTCTGTAGATTGGGCACAGCGCTCTGCAGGGTGTTAGCAGAGACTTTCCCGGGACAGTGAAACCCTATGTCAGAGACACTGAGAAGAAGCCCCAATGTTCCCTCCAGGCACTTTCAGTGTGGGTGCCTTCTCCACGTGGTTCCTGGTTTCCCTGCAGCGCTGAAGAGAATGTTAGCAAAGAGGTAACCGGCACAGCGAAAACAGTACTCAAAGACAGGGAGAGCAAGCTCTCTCTTGGCACTTTGGATGTGGGACATACAGCGAGATGTTTGCTGCTTTTGCGTTTGGCTGTTGGGAGATTTACAGCACAAAGATATCTAGTTGATTTGAAGCAGTTCCGAGGAAGTCTAAACATAATCCCCACTTCTCCCTCCTGGCACTTTCCATGTGGGAGATATAGCAGGATGTATATTGGTTTTGAGGACAACTCAATGGACAGTGTAGGGAGAAAAGTTCCTGGCTCCTTGAATGCCGTTCCTGGAGACACTGCGATCAATGTGGGAGATATGTCAAGATGTGTGTTGGTTTTGAGGACGGCTCTCTGGAGAGTCTTAGCAAAGAGGTCACAGGGATAATCAGAGCAATTCTCAGAGACACTGAGAACAAGCTCGACAATTCCCTCCTGGCACTTTCCCTGTAGGAGATACCGCAAGACGTTTCTGTAGATTGGGCACAGCGCTCTGCAGGGTGTTAGCAGAGACTTTCCCGGGACAGTGAAACCCTATGTCAGAGACACTGAGAAGAAGCCCCAATGTTCCCTCCAGGCACTTTCAGTGTGGGTGCCTTCTCCACGTGGTTCCTGGTTTCCCTGCAGCGCTGAAGAGAATGTTAGCAAAGAGGTAACCGGCACAGCGAAAACAGTACTCAAAGAGAGGGAGAGCAAGCTCTCTCTTGGCACTTTGGATGTGGGACATACAGCGAGATGTTTGCTGCTTTTGCGTTTGGCTGTTGGGAGATTTACAGCACAAAGATATCTAGTTGATTTGAAGCAGTTCCGAGAAAGTCTAAACATAATCGCCACTTCTCCCTCCTGGCACTTTCCATGTGGGAGATTGTCGCGTGAAACGGGGCCAAGCGGTTTTGGCAGAAGATAAACCCCCTTGCGTTCTAACACTCCTCACCGAGGTGGGAGGCTAGGTACGGCTAGGTTTAAATTCTGAGTGATGCCCAATTCAGCACTATCAGTCCAATCGCGTTTAATGTGTATTAAACTATTACGATTTGGATACACTAATAGTGGACTGCACCTTCAGTCTAGTCGTACTCCTGAACTAGCACGGCCTCTCTCAAGTTTTGGTCGCGTTCAGTGAGAAAGCGAAACGGCTAGCTACTTAAACAGTGCAGTTTATTTAAACAACAGATATACAGGTTCTTTTGGATTGCCGGTGATAAATACACTGTCTGCAAAGCACGTGCAAATAAAGATATTGCTAAGTATACAAACGCGCGACAAAATTATAAACGATACAGCCTGACTATAAATGTAGGGTAGAGATTCTCTAGAGAAATTTCTAAGTCCCCGAGAAAGCGCTCGGTGTAATCGAAGTCTTACCCAAAGGCGTCCCTATGGGGGGGAAGAGAGGCTCAGCCCGTCGACTGATCCCGAAAATCAGCGGTGGAATTCTTCGCGATGGTGTCTTCCCTGACATCCCCTCTCTCTTGGGCTATTTTTATATTATTTTTTTATCTTCAAAGTGGAGTTTGAGTGACTTTAGTCATACGTACTTTTATTATGATTAATGTATTCAAGGAGGAGTGTTCACGCCTCGGGGGCGGATAGCCTCCGGGATGGAGGTGTGTTTTGGTACATTGTGGTGAGCAAAGTTCGCACAAAAGGACAGCATTTCATCAACATTTGATGAAATGTTGGCTTGGGTAGCGTGTAGGCCGCTTATCAGTTCCGTAGTACCATCTCGTCCCCATATCTGCTATTCGTCACAAGGGAAGGCCACGGAACAAGCGTGTTCCGTTCCATCCCTCGTGTAGTTTCGCAAACAACCTTGTACAGGGAATCACAGATGCTGCATTCTTCGTGTGCTAGCTGCGGCTGTATTCTACCTCAGAAGCCTCTTGATTTTATGACTTTCCTTAATGTGTGAACAATGCTGTATTTTTGTATTCTTGGCCAATTTAGTAATTATTCCACAGGAGATATAGCAGGATGTATATTGGTTTTGAGGACAACTCAATGGACAGTGTAGGGAGAAAAGTTCCTGGCTCCTTGAATGCCGTTCCTGGAGACACTGCGATCAATGTGGGAGATATGTCAAGATGTGTGTTTGTTTTGAGGACGGCTCTCTGGAGAGTCTTAGCAAAGAGGTCACAGGGATAATCAGAGCAATTCTCAGAGACACTGAGAACAAGCTCGACAATTCCCTCCTGGCACTTTCCCTGTAGGAGATACCGCAAGAGTTTCTGTAGATTGGGCACAGCGCTCTGCAGGGTGTTAGCAGAGACTTTCCCGGGACAGTGAAACCCTATGTCAGAGACACTGAGAAGAAGCCCCAATGTTCCCTCCAGGCACTTTCAGTGTGGGTGCCTTCTCCACGTGGTTCCTGGTTTCCCTGCAGCGCTGAAGAGAATGTTAGCAAAGAGGTAACCGGCACAGCGAAAACAGTACTCAAAGACAGGGAGAGCAAGCTCTCTCTTGGCACTTTGGATGTGGGACATACAGCGAGATGTTTGCTGCTTTTGCGTTTGGCTGTTGGGAGATTTACAGCACAAAGATATCTAGTTGATTTGAAGCAGTTCCGAGAAAGTCTAAACATAATCGCCACTTCTCCCTCCTGGCACTTTCCATGTGGGAGATATAGCAGGATGTATATTGGTTTTGAGGACAACTCAATGGACAGTGTAGGGAGAAAAGTTCCTGGCTCCTTGAATGCCGTTCCTGGAGACACTGCGATCAATGTGGGACATATGTCAAGATGTGTGTTGGTTTTGAGGACGGCTCTCTGGAGAGTCTTAGCAAAGAGGTCACAGGGATAATCAGAGCAATTCTCAGAGACACTGAGAACAAGATGGACAGTTCCCTCCTGGCACTTTCCCTGTAGGAGATACCGCAAGACGTTTCTGTAGATTGGGCACAGCGCTCTGCAGGGTGTTAGCAGAGACTTTCCCGGGACAGTGAAACCCTATGTCAGAGACACTGAGAAGAAGCCCCAATGTTCCCTCCAGGCACTTTCAGTGTGGGTGCCTTCTCCACGTGGTTCCTGGTTTCCCTGCAGCGCTGAAGAGAATGTTAGCAAAGAGGTAACCGGGACAGCGAAAACAGTACTCAAAGAGAGGGAGAGCAAGCTCTCTCTTGGCACTTTGGATGTGGGACATACAGCGAGATGTTTGCTGCTTTTGCGTTTGGCTGTTGGGAGATTTACAGCACAAAGATATCTAGTTGATTTGAAGCAGTTCCGAGAAAGTCTAAACATAATCGCCACTTCTCCCTCCTGGCACTTTCCATGTGGGAGATATAGCAGGATGTATATTGGTTTTGAGGACAACTCAATGGACAGTGTAGGGAGAAAAGTTCCTGGCTCCTTGAATGCCGTTCCTGGAGACACTGCGATCAATGTGGGAGATATGTCAAGATGTGTGTTGGTTTTGAGGACGGCTCTCTGGAGAGTCTTAGCAAAGAGGTCACAGGGATAATCAGAGCAATTCTCAGAGACACTGAGAACAAGATGGACAGTTCCCTCCTGGCACTTTCCCTGTAGGAGATACCGCAAGACGTTTCTGTAGATTGGGCACAGCGCTCTGCAGGGTGTTAGCAGAGACTTTCCCGGGACAGTGAAACCCTATGTCAGAGACACTGAGAAGAAGCCCCAATGTTCCCTCCAGGCACTTTCAGTGTGGGTGCCTTCTCCACGTGGTTCCTGGTTTCCCTGCAGCGCTGAAGAGAATGTTAGCAAAGAGGTAACCGGCACAGCGAAAACAGTACTCAAAGACAGGGAGAGCAAGCTCTCTCTTGGCACTTTGGATGTGGGACATACAGCGAGATGTTTGCTGCTTTTGCGTTTGGCTGTTGGGAGATTTACAGCACAAAGATATCTAGTTGATTTGAAGCAGTTCCGAGAAAGTCTAAACATAATCGCCACTTCTCCCTCCTGGCACTTTCCATGTGGGAGATATAGCAGGATGTATATTGGTTTTGAGGACAACTCAATGGACAGTGTAGGGAGAAAAGTTCCTGGCTCCTTGAATGCCGTTCCTGGAGACACTGCGATCAATGTGGGAGATATGTCAAGATGTGTGTTTGTTTTGAGGACGGCTCTCTGGAGAGTCTTAGCAAAGAGGTCACAGGGATAATCAGAGCAATTCTCAGAGACACTGAGAACAAGATGGACAGTTCCCTCCTGGCACTTTCCCTGTAGGAGATACCGCAAGACGTTTCTGTAGATTGGGCACAGCGCTCTGCAGGGTGTTAGCAGAGACTTTCCCGGGACAGTGAAACCCTATGTCAGAGACACTGAGAAGAAGCCCCAATGTTCCCTCCAGGCACTTTCAGTGTGGGTGCCTTCTCCACGTGGTTCCTGGTTTCCCTGCAGCGCTGAAGAGAATGTTAGCAAAGAGGTAACCGGCACAGCGAAAACAGTACTCAAAGACAGGGAGAGCAAGCTCTCTCTTGGCACTTTGGATGTGGGACATACAGCGAGATGTTTGCTGCTTTTGCGTTTGGCTGTTGGGAGATTTACAGCACAAAGATATCTAGTTGATTTGAAGCAGTTCCGAGAAAGTCTAAACATAATCGCCACTTCTCCCTCCTGGCACTTTCCATGTGGGAGATATAGCAGGATGTATATTGGTTTTGAGGACAACTCAATGGACAGTGTAGGGAGAAAAGTTCCTGGCTCCTTGAATGCCGTTCCTGGAGACACTGCGATCAATGAGGGAGATATGTCAAGATGTGTGTTGGTTTTGAGGACGGCTCTCTGGAGAGTCTTAGCAAAGAGGTCACAGGGATAATCAGAGCAATTCTCAGAGACACTGAGAACAAGATGGACAGTTCCCTCCTGGCACTTTCCCTGTAGGAGATACCGCAAGACGTTTCTGTAGATTGGGCACAGCGCTCTGCAGGGTGTTAGCAGAGACTTTCCCGGGACAGTGAAACCCTATGTCAGAGACACTGAGAAGAAGCCCCAATGTTCCCTCCAGGCACTTTCAGTGTGGGTGCCTTCTCCACGTGGTTCCTGGTTTCCCTGCAGCGCTGAAGAGAATGTTAGCAAAGAGGTAACCGGCACAGCGAAAACAGTACTCAAAGACAGGGAGAGCAAGCTCTCTCTTGGCACTTTGGATGTGGGACATACAGCGAGATGTTTGCTGCTTTTGCGTTTGGCTGTTGGGAGATTTACAGCACAAAGATATCTAGTTGATTTGAAGCAGTTCCGAGAAAGTCTAAACATAATCGCCACTTCTCCCTCCTGGCACTTTCCATGTGGGAGATATAGCAGGATGTATATTGGTTTTGAGGACAACTCAATGGACAGTGTAGGGAGAAAAGTTCCTGGCTCCTTGAATGCCGTTCCTGGAGACACTGCGATCAATGTGGGAGATATGTCAAGATGTGTGTTTGTTTTGAGGACGGCTCTCTGGAGAGTCTTAGCAAAGAGGTCACAGGGATAATCAGAGCAATTCTCAGAGACACTGAGAACAAGATGGACAGTTCCCTCCTGGCACTTTCCCTGTAGGAGATACCACAAGACGTTTCTGTAGATTGGGCACAGCGCTCTGCAGGGTGTTAGCAGAGACTTTCCCGGGACAGTGAAACCCTATGTCAGAGACACTGAGAAGAAGCCCCAATGTTCCCTCCAGGCACTTTCAGTGTGGGTGCCTTCTCCACGTGGTTCCTGGTTTCCCTGCAGCGCTGAAGAGAATGTTAGCAAAGAGGTAACCGGCACAGCGAAAACAGTACTCAAAGACAGGGAGAGCAAGCTCTCTCTTGGCACTTTGGATGTGGGACATACAGCGAGATGTTTGCTGCTTTTGCGTTTGGCTGTTGGGAGATTTACAGCACAAAGATATCTAGTTGATTTGAAGCAGTTCCGAGAAAGTCTAAACATAATCGCCACTTCTCCCTCCTGGCACTTTCCATGTGGGAGATATAGCAGGATGTATATTGGTTTTGAGGACAACTCAATGGACAGTGTAGGGAGAAAAGTTCCTGGCTCCTTGAATGCCGTTCCTGGAGACACTGCGATCAATGTGGGAGATATGTCAAGATGTGTGTTTGTTTTGAGGACGGCTCTCTGGAGAGTCTTAGCAAAGAGGTCACAGGGATAATCAGAGCAATTCTCAGAGACACTGAGAACAAGATGGACAGTTCCCTCCTGGCACTTTCCCTGTAGGAGATACCGCAAGACGTTTCTGTAGATTGGGCACAGCGCTCTGCAGGGTGTTAGCAGAGACTTTCCCGGGACAGTGAAACCCTATGTCAGAGACACTGAGAAGAAGCCCCAATGTTCCCTCCAGGCACTTTCAGTGTGGGTGCCTTCTCCACGTGGTTCCTGGTTTCCCTGCAGCGCTGAAGAGAATGTTAGCAAAGAGGTAACCGGGACAGCGAAAACAGTACTCAAAGAGAGGGAGAGCAAGCTCTCTCTTGGCACTTTGGATGTGGGACATACAGCGAGATGTTTGCTGCTTTTGCGTTTGGCTGTTGGGAGATTTACAGCACAAAGATATCTAGTTGATTTGAAGCAGTTCCGAGAAAGTCTAAACATAATCGCCACTTCTCCCTCCTGGCACTTTCCATGTGGGAGATATAGCAGGATGTATATTGGTTTTGAGGACAACTCAATGGACAGTGTAGGGAGAAAAGTTCCTGGCTCCTTGAATGCCGTTCCTGGAGACACTGCGATCAATGTGGGAGATATGTCAAGATGTGTGTTGGTTTTGAGGACGGCTCTCTGGAGAGTCTTAGCAAAGAGGTCACAGGGATAATCAGAGCAATTCTCAGAGACACTGAGAACAAGATGGACAGTTCCCTCCTGGCACTTTCCCTGTAGGAGATACCGCAAGACGTTTCTGTAGATTGGGCACAGCGCTCTGCAGGGTGTTAGCAGAGACTTTCCCGGGACAGTGAAACCCTATGTCAGAGACACTGAGAAGAAGCCCCAATGTTCCCTCCAGGCACTTTCAGTGTGGGTGCCTTCTCCACGTGGTTCCTGGTTTCCCTGCAGCGCTGAAGAGAATGTTAGCAAAGAGGTAACCGGCACAGCGAAAACAGTACTCAAAGAGAGGGAGAGCAAGCTCTCTCTTGGCACTTTGGATGTGGGACATACAGCGAGATGTTTGCTGCTTTTGCGTTTGGCTGTTGGGAGATTTACAGCACAAAGATATCTAGTTGATTTGAAGCAGTTCCGAGAAAGTCTAAACATAATCGCCACTTCTCCCTCCTGGCACTTTCCATGTGGGAGATATAGCAGGATGTATATTGGTTTTGAGGACAACTCAATGGACAGTGTAGGGAGAAAAGTTCCTGGCTCCTTGAATGCCGTTCCTGGAGACACTGCGATCAATGTGGGAGATATGTCAAGATGTGTGTTTGTTTTGAGGACGGCTCTCTGGAGAGTCTTAGCAAAGAGGTCACAGGGATAATCAGAGCAATTCTCAGAGACACTGAGAACAAGATGGACAGTTCCCTCCTGGCACTTTCCCTGTAGGAGATACCGCAAGACGTTTCTGTAGATTGGGCACAGCGCTCTGCAGGGTGTTAGCAGAGACTTTCCCGGGACAGTGAAACCCTATGTCAGAGACACTGAGAAGAAGCCCCAATGTTCCCTCCAGGCACTTTCAGTGTGGGTGCCTTCTCCACGTGGTTCCTGGTTTCCCTGCAGCGCTGAAGAGAATGTTAGCAAAGAGGTAACCGGCACAGCGAAAACAGTACTCAAAGACAGGGAGAGCAAGCTCTCTCTTGGCACTTTGGATGTGGGACATACAGCGAGATGTTTGCCGCTTTTGCGTTTGGCTGTTGGGAGATTTACAGCACAAAGATATCTAGTTGATTTGAAGCAGTTCCGAGAAAGTCTAAACATAATCGCCACTTCTCCCTCCTGGCACTTTCCATGTGGGAGATATAGCAGGATGTATATTGGTTTTGAGGACAACTCAATGGACAGTGTAGGGAGAAAAGTTCCTGGCTCCTTGAATGCCGTTCCTGGAGACACTGCGATCAATGAGGGAGATATGTCAAGATGTGTGTTGGTTTTGAGGACGGCTCTCTGGAGAGTCTTAGCAAAGAGGTCACAGGGATAATCAGAGCAATTCTCAGAGACACTGAGAACAAGATGGACAGTTCCCTCCTGGCACTTTCCCTGTAGGAGATACCGCAAGACGTTTCTGTAGATTGGGCACAGCGCTCTGCAGGGTGTTAGCAGAGACTTTCCCGGGACAGTGAAACCCTATGTCAGAGACACTGAGAAGAAGCCCCAATGTTCCCTCCAGGCACTTTCAGTGTGGGTGCCTTCTCCACGTGGTTCCTGGTTTCCCTGCAGCGCTGAAGAGAATGTTAGCAAAGAGGTAACCGGCACAGCGAAAACAGTACTCAAAGACAGGGAGAGCAAGCTCTCTCTTGGCACTTTGGATGTGGGACATACAGCGAGATGTTTGCTGCTTTTGCGTTTGGCTGTTGGGAGATTTACAGCACAAAGATATCTAGTTGATTTGAAGCAGTTCCGAGAAAGTCTAAACATAATCGCCACTTCTCCCTCCTGGCACTTTCCATGTGGGAGATATAGCAGGATGTATATTGGTTTTGAGGACAACTCAATGGACAGTGTAGGGAGAAAAGTTCCTGGCTCCTTGAATGCCGTTCCTGGAGACACTGCGATCAATGAGGGAGATATGTCAAGATGTGTGTTGGTTTTGAGGACGGCTCTCTGGAGAGTCTTAGCAAAGAGGTCACAGGGATAATCAGAGCAATTCTCAGAGACACTGAGAACAAGATGGACAGTTCCCTCCTGGCACTTTCCCTGTAGGAGATACCGCAAGACGTTTCTGTAGATTGGGCACAGCGCTCTGCAGGGTGTTAGCAGAGACTTTCCCGGGACAGTGAAACCCTATGTCAGAGACACTGAGAAGAAGCCCCAATGTTCCCTCCAGGCACTTTCAGTGTGGGTGCCTTCTCCACGTGGTTCCTGGTTTCCCTGCAGCGCTGAAGAGAATGTTAGCAAAGAGGTAACCGGCACAGCGAAAACAGTACTCAAAGACAGGGAGAGCAAGCTCTCTCTTGGCACTTTGGATGTGGGACATACAGCGAGATGTTTGCTGCTTTTGCGTTTGGCTGTTGGGAGATTTACAGCACAAAGATATCTAGTTGATTTGAAGCAGTTCCGAGAAAGTCTAAACATAATCGCCACTTCTCCCTCCTGGCACTTTCCATGTGGGAGATATAGCAGGATGTATATTGGTTTTGAGGACAACTCAATGGACAGTGTAGGGAGAAAAGTTCCTGGCTCCTTGAATGCCGTTCCTGGAGACACTGCGATCAATGTGGGAGATATGTCAAGATGTGTGTTGGTTTTGAGGACGGCTCTCTGGAGAGTCTTAGCAAAGAGGTCACAGGGATAATCAGAGCAATTCTCAGAGACACTGAGAACAAGATGGACAGTTCCCTCCTGGCACTTTCCCTGTAGGAGATACCGCAAGACGTTTCTGTAGATTGGGCACAGCGCTCTGCAGGGTGTTAGCAGAGACTTTCCCGGGACAGTGAAACCCTATGTCAGAGACACTGAGAAGAAGCCCCAATGTTCCCTCCAGGCACTTTCAGTGTGGGTGCCTTCTCCACGTGGTTCCTGGTTTCCCTGCAGCGCTGAAGAGAATGTTAGCAAAGAGGTAACCGGCACAGCGAAAACAGTACTCAAAGAGAGGGAGAGCAAGCTCTCTCTTGGCACTTTGGATGTGGGACATACAGCGAGATGTTTGCTGCTTTTGCGTTTGGCTGTTGGGAGATTTACAGCACAAAGATATCTAGTTGATTTGAAGCAGTTCCGAGAAAGTCTAAACATAATCGCCACTTCTCCCTCCTGGCACTTTCCATGTGGGAGATATAGCAGGATGTATATTGGTTTTGAGGACAACTCAATGGACAGTGTAGGGAGAAAAGTTCCTGGCTCCTTGAATGCCGTTCCTGGAGACACTGCGATCAATGTGGGAGATATGTCAAGATGTGTGTTGGTTTTGAGGACGGCTCTCTGGAGAGTCTTAGCAAAGAGGTCACAGGGATAATCAGAGCAATTCTCAGAGACACTGAGAACAAGATGGACAGTTCCCTCCTGGCACTTTCCCTGTAGGAGATACCGCAAGACGTTTCTGTAGATTGGGCACAGCGCTCTGCAGGGTGTTAGCAGAGACTTTCCCGGGACAGTGAAACCCTATGTCAGAGACACTGAGAAGAAGCCCCAATGTTCCCTCCAGGCACTTTCAGTGTGGGTGCCTTCTCCACGTGGTTCCTGGTTTCCCTGCAGCGCTGAAGAGAATGTTAGCAAAGAGGTAACCGGCACAGCGAAAACAGTACTCAAAGACAGGGAGAGCAAGCTCTCTCTTGGCACTTTGGATGTGGGACATACAGCGAGATGTTTGCTGCTTTTGCGTTTGGCTGTTGGGAGATTTACAGCACAAAGATATCTAGTTGATTTGAAGCAGTTCCGAGAAAGTCTAAACATAATCGCCACTTCTCCCTCCTGGCACTTTCCATGTGGGAGATATAGCAGGATGTATATTGGTTTTGAGGACAACTCAATGGACAGTGTAGGGAGAAAAGTTCCTGGCTCCTTGAATGCCGTTCCTGGAGACACTGCGATCAATGTGGGAGATATGTCAAGATGTGTGTTTGTTTTGAGGACGGCTCTCTGGAGAGTCTTAGCAAAGAGGTCACAGGGATAATCAGAGCAATTCTCAGAGACACTGAGAACAAGATGGACAGTTCCCTCCTGGCACTTTCCCTGTAGGAGATACCGCAAGACGTTTCTGTAGATTGGGCACAGCGCTCTGCAGGGTGTTAGCAGAGACTTTCCCGGGACAGTGAAACCCTATGTCAGAGACACTGAGAAGAAGCCCCAATGTTCCCTCCAGGCACTTTCAGTGTGGGTGCCTTCTCCACGTGGTTCCTGGTTTCCCTGCAGCGCTGAAGAGAATGTTAGCAAAGAGGTAACCGGCACAGCGAAAACAGTACTCAAAGACAGGGAGAGCAAGCTCTCTCTTGGCACTTTGGATGTGGGACATACAGCGAGATGTTTGCTGCTTTTGCGTTTGGCTGTTGGGAGATTTACAGCACAAAGATATCTAGTTGATTTGAAGCAGTTCCGAGAAAGTCTAAACATAATCGCCACTTCTCCCTCCTGGCACTTTCCATGTGGGAGATATAGCAGGATGTATATTGGTTTTGAGGACAACTCAATGGACAGTGTAGGGAGAAAAGTTCCTGGCTCCTTGAATGCCGTTCCTGGAGACACTGCGATCAATGAGGGAGATATGTCAAGATGTGTGTTGGTTTTGAGGACGGCTCTCTGGAGAGTCTTAGCAAAGAGGTCACAGGGATAATCAGAGCAATTCTCAGAGACACTGAGAACAAGATGGACAGTTCCCTCCTGGCACTTTCCCTGTAGGAGATACCGCAAGACGTTTCTGTAGATTGGGCACAGCGCTCTGCAGGGTGTTAGCAGAGACTTTCCCGGGACAGTGAAACCCTATGTCAGAGACACTGAGAAGAAGCCCCAATGTTCCCTCCAGGCACTTTCAGTGTGGGTGCCTTCTCCACGTGGTTCCTGGTTTCCCTGCAGCGCTGAAGAGAATGTTAGCAAAGAGGTAACCGGCACAGCGAAAACAGTACTCAAAGAGAGGGAGAGCAAGCTCTCTCTTGGCACTTTGGATGTGGGACATACAGCGAGATGTTTGCTGCTTTTGCGTTTGGCTGTTGGGAGATTTACAGCACAAAGATATCTAGTTGATTTGAAGCAGTTCCGAGAAAGTCTAAACATAATCGCCACTTCTCCCTCCTGGCACTTTCCATGTGGGAGATATAGCAGGATGTATATTGGTTTTGAGGACAACTCAATGGACAGTGTAGGGAGAAAAGTTCCTGGCTCCTTGAATGCCGTTCCTGGAGACACTGCGATCAATGTGGGAGATATGTCAAGATGTGTGTTTGTTTTGAGGACGGCTCTCTGGAGAGTCTTAGCAAAGAGGTCACAGGGATAATCAGAGCAATTCTCAGAGACACTGAGAACAAGATGGACAGTTCCCTCCTGGCACTTTCCCTGTAGGAGATACCGCAAGACGTTTCTGTAGATTGGGCACAGCGCTCTGCAGGGTGTTAGCAGAGACTTTCCCGGGACAGTGAAACCCTATGTCAGAGACACTGAGAAGAAGCCCCAATGTTCCCTCCAGGCACTTTCAGTGTGGGTGCCTTCTCCACGTGGTTCCTGGTTTCCCTGCAGCGCTGAAGAGAATGTTAGCAAAGAGGTAACCGGCACAGCGAAAACAGTACTCAAAGACAGGGAGAGCAAGCTCTCTCTTGGCACTTTGGATGTGGGACATACAGCGAGATGTTTGCTGCTTTTGCGTTTGGCTGTTGGGAGATTTACAGCACAAAGATATCTAGTTGATTTGAAGCAGTTCCGAGAAAGTCTAAACATAATCGCCACTTCTCCCTCCTGGCACTTTCCATGTGGGAGATATAGCAGGATGTATATTGGTTTTGAGGACAACTCAATGGACAGTGTAGGGAGAAAAGTTCCTGGCTCCTTGAATGCCGTTCCTGGAGACACTGCGATCAATGAGGGAGATATGTCAAGATGTGTGTTGGTTTTGAGGACGGCTCTCTGGAGAGTCTTAGCAAAGAGGTCACAGGGATAATCAGAGCAATTCTCAGAGACACTGAGAACAAGATGGACAGTTACCTCCTGGCACTTTCCCTGTAGGAGATACCGCAAGACGTTTCTGTAGATTGGGCACAGCGCTCTGCAGGGTGTTAGCAGAGACTTTCCCGGGACAGTGAAACCCTATGTCAGAGACACTGAGAAGAAGCCCCAATGTTCCCTCCAGGCACTTTCAGTGTGGGTGCCTTCTCCACGTGGTTCCTGGTTTCCCTGCAGCGCTGAAGAGAATGTTAGCAAAGAGGTAACCGGCACAGCGAAAACAGTACTCAAAGAGAGGGAGAGCAAGCTCTCTCTTGGCACTTTGGATGTGGGACATACAGCGAGATGTTTGCTGCTTTTGCGTTTGGCTGTTGGGAGATTTACAGCACAAAGATATCTAGTTGATTTGAAGCAGTTCCGAGAAAGTCTAAACATAATCGCCACTTCTCCCTCCTGGCACTTTCCATGTGGGAGATATAGCAGGATGTATATTGGTTTTGAGGACAACTCAATGGACAGTGTAGGGAGAAAAGTTCCTGGCTCCTTGAATGCCGTTCCTGGAGACACTGCGATCAATGTGGGAGATATGTCAAGATGTGTGTTGGTTTTGAGGACGGCTCTCTGGAGAGTCTTAGCAAAGAGGTCACAGGGATAATCAGAGCAATTCTCAGAGACACTGAGAACAAGATGGACAGTTCCCTCCTGGCACTTTCCCTGTAGGAGATACCGCAAGACGTTTCTGTAGATTGGGCACAGCGCTCTGCAGGGTGTTAGCAGAGACTTTCCCGGGACAGTGAAACCCTATGTCAGAGACACTGAGAAGAAGCCCCAATGTTCCCTCCAGGCACTTTCAGTGTGGGTGCCTTCTCCACGTGGTTCCTGGTTTCCCTGCAGCGCTGAAGAGAATGTTAGCAAAGAGGTAACCGGCACAGCGAAAACAGTACTCAAAGAGAGGGAGAGCAAGCTCTCTCTTGGCACTTTGGATGTGGGACATACAGCGAGATGTTTGCTGCTTTTGCGTTTGGCTGTTGGGAGATTTACAGCACAAAGATATCTAGTTGATTTGAAGCAGTTCCGAGAAAGTCTAAACATAATCGCCACTTCTCCCTCCTGGCACTTTCCATGTGGGAGATATAGCAGGATGTATATTGGTTTTGAGGACAACTCAATGGACAGTGTAGGGAGAAAAGTTCCTGGCTCCTTGAATGCCGTTCCTGGAGACACTGCGATCAATGTGGGAGATATGTCAAGATGTGTGTTGGTTTTGAGGACGGCTCTCTGGAGAGTCTTAGCAAAGAGGTCACAGGGATAATCAGAGCAATTCTCAGAGACACTGAGAACAAGATGGACAGTTCCCTCCTGGCACTTTCCCTGTAGGAGATACCGCAAGACGTTTCTGTAGATTGGGCACAGCGCTCTGCAGGGTGTTAGCAGAGACTTTCCCGGGACAGTGAAACCCTATGTCAGAGACACTGAGAAGAAGCCCCAATGTTCCCTCCAGGCACTTTCAGTGTGGGTGCCTTCTCCACGTGGTTCCTGGTTTCCCTGCAGCGCTGAAGAGAATGTTAGCAAAGAGGTAACCGGCACAGCGAAAACAGTACTCAAAGAGAGGGAGAGCAAGCTCTCTCTTGGCACTTTGGATGTGGGACATACAGCGAGATGTTTGCTGCTTTTGCGTTTGGCTGTTGGGAGATTTACAGCACAAAGATATCTAGTTGATTTGAAGCAGTTCCGAGAAAGTCTAAACATAATCGCCACTTCTCCCTCCTGGCACTTTCCATGTGGGAGATATAGCAGGATGTATATTGGTTTTGAGGACAACTCAATGGACAGTGTAGGGAGAAAAGTTCCTGGCTCCTTGAATGCCGTTCCTGGAGACACTGCGATCAATGTGGGAGATATGTCAAGATGTGTGTTGGTTTTGAGGACGGCTCTCTGGAGAGTCTTAGCAAAGAGGTCACAGGGATAATCAGAGCAATTCTCAGAGACACTGAGAACAAGATGGACAGTTCCCTCCTGGCACTTTCCCTGTAGGAGATACCGCAAGACGTTTCTGTAGATTGGGCACAGCGCTCTGCAGGGTGTTAGCAGAGACTTTCCCGGGACAGTGAAACCCTATGTCAGAGACACTGAGAAGAAGCCCCAATGTTCCCTCCAGGCACTTTCAGTGTGGGTGCCTTCTCCACGTGGTTCCTGGTTTCCCTGCAGCGCTGAAGAGAATGTTAGCAAAGAGGTAACCGGCACAGCGAAAACAGTACTCAAAGAGAGGGAGAGCAAGCTCTCTCTTGGCACTTTGGATGTGGGACATACAGCGAGATGTTTGCTGCTTTTGCGTTTGGCTGTTGGGAGATTTACAGCACAAAGATATCTAGTTGATTTGAAGCAGTTCCGAGAAAGTCTAAACATAATCGCCACTTCTCCCTCCTGGCACTTTCCATGTGGGAGATATAGCAGGATGTATATTGGTTTTGAGGACAACTCAATGGACAGTGTAGGGAGAAAAGTTCCTGGCTCCTTGAATGCCGTTCCTGGAGACACTGCGATCAATGTGGGAGATATGTCAAGATGTGTGTTGGTTTTGAGGACGGCTCTCTGGAGAGTCTTAGCAAAGAGGTCACAGGGATAATCAGAGCAATTCTCAGAGACACTGAGAACAAGATGGACAGTTCCCTCCTGGCACTTTCGCTGTAGGAGATACCGCAAGACGTTTCTGTAGATTGGGCACAGCGCTCTGCAGGGTGTTAGCAGAGACTTTCCCGGGACAGTGAAACCCTATGTCAGAGACACTGAGAAGAAGCCCCAATGTTCCCTCCAGGCACTTTCAGTGTGGGTGCCTTCTCCACGTGGTTCCTGGTTTCCCTGCAGCGCTGAAGAGAATGTTAGCAAAGAGGTAACCGGGACAGTGAAAACAGTACTCAAAGAGAGGGAGAGCAAGCTCTCTCTTGGCACTTTGGATGTGGGACATACAGCGAGATGTTTGCTGCTTTTGCGTTTGGCTGTTGGGAGATTTACAGCACAAAGATATCTAGTTGATTTGAAGCAGTTCCGAGAAAGTCTAAACATAATCGCCACTTCTCCCTCCTGGCACTTTCCATGTGGGAGATATAGCAGGATGTATATTGGTTTTGAGGACAACTCAATGGACAGTGTAGGGAGAAAAGTTCCTGGCTCCTTGAATGCCGTTCCTGGAGACACTGCGATCAATGTGGGAGATATGTCAAGATGTGTGTTTGTTTTGAGGACGGCTCTCTGGAGAGTCTTAGCAAAGAGGTCACAGGGATAATCAGAGCAATTCTCAGAGACACTGAGAACAAGCTCGACAATTCCCTCCTGGCACTTTCCCTGTAGGAGATACCGCAAGACGTTTCTGTAGATTGGGCACAGCGCTCTGCAGGGTGTTAGCAGAGACTTTCCCGGGACAGTGAAACCCTATGTCAGAGACACTGAGAAGAAGCCCCAATGTTCCCTCCAGGCACTTTCAGTGTGGGTGCCTTCTCCACGTGGTTCCTGGTTTCCCTGCAGCGCTGAAGAGAATGTTAGCAAAGAGGTAACCGGCACAGCGAAAACAGTACTCAAAGACAGGGAGAGCAAGCTCTCTCTTGGCACTTTGGATGTGGGACATACAGCGAGATGTTTGCTGCTTTTGCGTTTGGCTGTTGGGAGATTTACAGCACAAAGATATCTAGTTGATTTGAAGCAGTTCCGAGAAAGTCTAAACATAATCGCCACTTCTCCCTCCTGGCACTTTCCATGTGGGAGATATAGCAGGATGTATATTGGTTTTGAGGACAACTCAATGGACAGTGTAGGGAGAAAAGTTCCTGGCTCCTTGAATGCCGTTCCTGGAGACACTGCGATCAATGTGGGAGATATGTCAAGATGTGTGTTTGTTTTGAGGACGGCTCTCTGGAGAGTCTTAGCAAAGAGGTCACAGGGATAATCAGAGCAATTCTCAGAGACACTGAGAACAAGCTCGACAGTTCCCTCCTGGCACTTTCCCTGTAGGAGATACCGCAAGACGTTTCTGTAGATTGGGCACAGCGCTCTGCAGGGTGTTAGCAGAGACTTTCCCGGGACAGTGAAACCCTATGTCAGAGACACTGAGAAGAAGCCCCAATGTTCCCTCCAGGCACTTTCAGTGTGGGTGCCTTCTCCACGTGGTTCCTGGTTTCCCTGCAGCGCTGAAGAGAATGTTAGCAAAGAGGTAACCGGCACAGCGAAAACAGTACTCAAAGACAGGGAGAGCAAGCTCTCTCTTGGCACTTTGGATGTGGGACATACAGCGAGATGTTTGCTGCTTTTGCGTTTGGCTGTTGGGAGATTTACAGCACAAAGATATCTAGTTGATTTGAAGCAGTTCCGAGAAAGTCTAAACATAATCGCCACTTCTCCCTCCTGGCACTTTCCATGTGGGAGATATAGCAGGATGTATATTGGTTTTGAGGACAACTCAATGGACAGTGTAGGGAGAAAAGTTCCTGGCTCCTTGAATGCCGTTCCTGGAGACACTGCGATCAATGAGGGAGATATGTCAAGATGTGTGTTGGTTTTGAGGACGGCTCTCTGGAGAGTCTTAGCAAAGAGGTCACAGGGATAATCAGAGCAATTCTCAGAGACACTGAGAACAAGATGGACAGTTACCTCCTGGCACTTTCCCTGTAGGAGATACCGCAAGACGTTTCTGTAGATTGGGCACAGCGCTCTGCAGGGTGTTAGCAGAGACTTTCCCGGGACAGTGAAACCCTATGTCAGAGACACTGAGAAGAAGCCCCAATGTTCCCTCCAGGCACTTTCAGTGTGGGTGCCTTCTCCACGTGGTTCCTGGTTTCCCTGCAGCGCTGAAGAGAATGTTAGCAAAGAGGTAACCGGCACAGCGAAAACAGTACTCAAAGAGAGGGAGAGCAAGCTCTCTCTTGGCACTTTGGATGTGGGACATACAGCGAGATGTTTGCTGCTTTTGCGTTTGGCTGTTGGGAGATTTACAGCACAAAGATATCTAGTTGATTTGAAGCAGTTCCGAGAAAGTCTAAACATAATCGCCACTTCTCCCTCCTGGCACTTTCCATGTGGGAGATATAGCAGGATGTATATTGGTTTTGAGGACAACTCAATGGACAGTGTAGGGAGAAAAGTTCCTGGCTCCTTGAATGCCGTTCCTGGAGACACTGCGATCAATGTGGGAGATATGTCAAGATGTGTGTTGGTTTTGAGGACGGCTCTCTGGAGAGTCTTAGCAAAGAGGTCACAGGGATAATCAGAGCAATTCTCAGAGACACTGAGAACAAGATGGACAGTTCCCTCCTGGCACTTTCCCTGTAGGAGATACCGCAAGACGTTTCTGTAGATTGGGCACAGCGCTCTGCAGGGTGTTAGCAGAGACTTTCCCGGGACAGTGAAACCCTATGTCAGAGACACTGAGAAGAAGCCCCAATGTTCCCTCCAGGCACTTTCAGTGTGGGTGCCTTCTCCACGTGGTTCCTGGTTTCCCTGCAGCGCTGAAGAGAATGTTAGCAAAGAGGTAACCGGCACAGCGAAAACAGTACTCAAAGAGAGGGAGAGCAAGCTCTCTCTTGGCACTTTGGATGTGGGACATACAGCGAGATGTTTGCTGCTTTTGCGTTTGGCTGTTGGGAGATTTACAGCACAAAGATATCTAGTTGATTTGAAGCAGTTCCGAGAAAGTCTAAACATAATCGCCACTTCTCCCTCCTGGCACTTTCCATGTGGGAGATATAGCAGGATGTATATTGGTTTTGAGGACAACTCAATGGACAGTGTAGGGAGAAAAGTTCCTGGCTCCTTGAATGCCGTTCCTGGAGACACTGCGATCAATGTGGGAGATATGTCAAGATGTGTGTTGGTTTTGAGGACGGCTCTCTGGAGAGTCTTAGCAAAGAGGTCACAGGGATAATCAGAGCAATTCTCAGAGACACTGAGAACAAGATGGACAGTTCCCTCCTGGCACTTTCCCTGTAGGAGATACCGCAAGACGTTTCTGTAGATTGGGCACAGCGCTCTGCAGGGTGTTAGCAGAGACTTTCCCGGGACAGTGAAACCCTATGTCAGAGACACTGAGAAGAAGCCCCAATGTTCCCTCCAGGCACTTTCAGTGTGGGTGCCTTCTCCACGTGGTTCCTGGTTTCCCTGCAGCGCTGAAGAGAATGTTAGCAAAGAGGTAACCGGCACAGCGAAAACAGTACTCAAAGAGAGGGAGAGCAAGCTCTCTCTTGGCACTTTGGATGTGGGACATACAGCGAGATGTTTGCTGCTTTTGCGTTTGGCTGTTGGGAGATTTACAGCACAAAGATATCTAGTTGATTTGAAGCAGTTCCGAGAAAGTCTAAACATAATCGCCACTTCTCCCTCCTGGCACTTTCCATGTGGGAGATATAGCAGGATGTATATTGGTTTTGAGGACAACTCAATGGACAGTGTAGGGAGAAAAGTTCCTGGCTCCTTGAATGCCGTTCCTGGAGACACTGCGATCAATGTGGGAGATATGTCAAGATGTGTGTTGGTTTTGAGGACGGCTCTCTGGAGAGTCTTAGCAAAGAGGTCACAGGGATAATCAGAGCAATTCTCAGAGACACTGAGAACAAGATGGACAGTTCCCTCCTGGCACTTTCCCTGTAGGAGATACCGCAAGACGTTTCTGTAGATTGGGCACAGCGCTCTGCAGGGTGTTAGCAGAGACTTTCCCGGGACAGTGAAACCCTATGTCAGAGACACTGAGAAGAAGCCCCAATGTTCCCTCCAGGCACTTTCAGTGTGGGTGCCTTCTCCACGTGGTTCCTGGTTTCCCTGCAGCGCTGAAGAGAATGTTAGCAAAGAGGTAACCGGCACAGCGAAAACAGTACTCAAAGAGAGGGAGAGCAAGCTCTCTCTTGGCACTTTGGATGTGGGACATACAGCGAGATGTTTGCTGCTTTTGCGTTTGGCTGTTGGGAGATTTACAGCACAAAGATATCTAGTTGATTTGAAGCAGTTCCGAGAAAGTCTAAACATAATCGCCACTTCTCCCTCCTGGCACTTTCCATGTGGGAGATATAGCAGGATGTATATTGGTTTTGAGGACAACTCAATGGACAGTGTAGGGAGAAAAGTTCCTGGCTCCTTGAATGCCGTTCCTGGAGACACTGCGATCAATGTGGGAGATATGTCAAGATGTGTGTTGGTTTTGAGGACGGCTCTCTGGAGAGTCTTAGCAAAGAGGTCACAGGGATAATCAGAGCAATTCTCAGAGACACTGAGAACAAGATGGACAGTTCCCTCCTGGCACTTTCCCTGTAGGAGATACCGCAAGACGTTTCTGTAGATTGGGCACAGCGCTCTGCAGGGTGTTAGCAGAGACTTTCCCGGGACAGTGAAACCCTATGTCAGAGACACTGAGAAGAAGCCCCAATGTTCCCTCCAGGCACTTTCAGTGTGGGTGCCTTCTCCACGTGGTTCCTGGTTTCCCTGCAGCGCTGAAGAGAATGTTAGCAAAGAGGTAACCGGCACAGCGAAAACAGTACTCAAAGAGAGGGAGAGCAAGCTCTCTCTTGGCACTTTGGATGTGGGACATACAGCGAGATGTTTGCTGCTTTTGCGTTTGGCTGTTGGGAGATTTACAGCACAAAGATATCTAGTTGATTTGAAGCAGTTCCGAGAAAGTCTAAACATAATCGCCACTTCTCCCTCCTGGCACTTTCCATGTGGGAGATATAGCAGGATGTATATTGGTTTTGAGGACAACTCAATGGACAGTGTAGGGAGAAAAGTTCCTGGCTCCTTGAATGCCGTTCCTGGAGACACTGCGATCAATGTGGGAGATATGTCAAGATGTGTGTTGGTTTTGAGGACGGCTCTCTGGAGAGTCTTAGCAAAGAGGTCACAGGGATAATCAGAGCAATTCTCAGAGACACTGAGAACAAGATGGACAGTTCCCTCCTGGCACTTTCGCTGTAGGAGATACCGCAAGACGTTTCTGTAGATTGGGCACAGCGCTCTGCAGGGTGTTAGCAGAGACTTTCCCGGGACAGTGAAACCCTATGTCAGAGACACTGAGAAGAAGCCCCAATGTTCCCTCCAGGCACTTTCAGTGTGGGTGCCTTCTCCACGTGGTTCCTGGTTTCCCTGCAGCGCTGAAGAGAATGTTAGCAAAGAGGTAACCGGGACAGTGAAAACAGTACTCAAAGAGAGGGAGAGCAAGCTCTCTCTTGGCACTTTGGATGTGGGACATACAGCGAGATGTTTGCTGCTTTTGCGTTTGGCTGTTGGGAGATTTACAGCACAAAGATATCTAGTTGATTTGAAGCAGTTCCGAGAAAGTCTAAACATAATCGCCACTTCTCCCTCCTGGCACTTTCCATGTGGGAGATATAGCAGGATGTATATTGGTTTTGAGGACAACTCAATGGACAGTGTAGGGAGAAAAGTTCCTGGCTCCTTGAATGCCGTTCCTGGAGACACTGCGATCAATGTGGGAGATATGTCAAGATGTGTGTTTGTTTTGAGGACGGCTCTCTGGAGAGTCTTAGCAAAGAGGTCACAGGGATAATCAGAGCAATTCTCAGAGACACTGAGAACAAGCTCGACAATTCCCTCCTGGCACTTTCCCTGTAGGAGATACCGCAAGACGTTTCTGTAGATTGGGCACAGCGCTCTGCAGGGTGTTAGCAGAGACTTTCCCGGGACAGTGAAACCCTATGTCAGAGACACTGAGAAGAAGCCCCAATGTTCCCTCCAGGCACTTTCAGTGTGGGTGCCTTCTCCACGTGGTTCCTGGTTTCCCTGCAGCGCTGAAGAGAATGTTAGCAAAGAGGTAACCGGCACAGCGAAAACAGTACTCAAAGACAGGGAGAGCAAGCTCTCTCTTGGCACTTTGGATGTGGGACATACAGCGAGATGTTTGCTGCTTTTGCGTTTGGCTGTTGGGAGATTTACAGCACAAAGATATCTAGTTGATTTGAAGCAGTTCCGAGAAAGTCTAAACATAATCGCCACTTCTCCCTCCTGGCACTTTCCATGTGGGAGATATAGCAGGATGTATATTGGTTTTGAGGACAACTCAATGGACAGTGTAGGGAGAAAAGTTCCTGGCTCCTTGAATGCCGTTCCTGGAGACACTGCGATCAATGTGGGAGATATGTCAAGATGTGTGTTTGTTTTGAGGACGGCTCTCTGGAGAGTCTTAGCAAAGAGGTCACAGGGATAATCAGAGCAATTCTCAGAGACACTGAGAACAAGATGGACAGTTCCCTCCTGGCACTTTCCCTGTAGGAGATACCGCAAGACGTTTCTGTAGATTGGGCACAGCGCTCTGCAGGGTGTTAGCAGAGACTTTCCCGGGACAGTGAAACCCTATGTCAGAGACACTGAGAAGAAGCCCCAATGTTCCCTCCAGGCACTTTCAGTGTGGGTGCCTTCTCCACGTGGTTCCTGGTTTCCCTGCAGCGCTGAAGAGAATGTTAGCAAAGAGGTAACCGGCACAGCGAAAACAGTACTCAAAGACAGGGAGAGCAAGCTCTCTCTTGGCACTTTGGATGTGGGACATACAGCGAGATGTTTGCTGCTTTTGCGTTTGGCTGTTGGGAGATTTACAGCACAAAGATATCTAGTTGATTTGAAGCAGTTCCGAGAAAGTCTAAACATAATCGCCACTTCTCCCTCCTGGCACTTTCCATGTGGGAGATATAGCAGGATGTATATTGGTTTTGAGGACAACTCAATGGACAGTGTAGGGAGAAAAGTTCCTGGCTCCTTGAATGCCGTTCCTGGAGACACTGCGATCAATGAGGGAGATATGTCAAGATGTGTGTTGGTTTTGAGGACGGCTCTCTGGAGAGTCTTAGCAAAGAGGTCACAGGGATAATCAGAGCAATTCTCAGAGACACTGAGAACAAGATGGACAGTTCCCTCCTGGCACTTTCCCTGTAGGAGATACCGCAAGACGTTTCTGTAGATTGGGCACAGCGCTCTGCAGGGTGTTAGCAGAGACTTTCCCGGGACAGTGAAACCCTATGTCAGAGACACTGAGAAGAAGCCCCAATGTTCCCTCCAGGCACTTTCAGTGTGGGTGCCTTCTCCACGTGGTTCCTGGTTTCCCTGCAGCGCTGAAGAGAATGTTAGCAAAGAGGTAACCGGCACAGCGAAAACAGTACTCAAAGAGAGGGAGAGCAAGCTCTCTCTTGGCACTTTGGATGTGGGACATACAGCGAGATGTTTGCTGCTTTTGCGTTTGGCTGTTGGGAGATTTACAGCACAAAGATATCTAGTTGATTTGAAGCAGTTCCGAGAAAGTCTAAACATAATCGCCACTTCTCCCTCCTGGCACTTTCCATGTGGGAGATATAGCAGGATGTATATTGGTTTTGAGGACAACTCAATGGACAGTGTAGGGAGAAAAGTTCCTGGCTCCTTGAATGCCGTTCCTGGAGACACTGCGATCAATGTGGGAGATATGTCAAGATGTGTGTTTGTTTTGAGGACGGCTCTCTGGAGAGTCTTAGCAAAGAGGTCACAGGGATAATCAGAGCAATTCTCAGAGACACTGAGAACAAGATGGACAGTTCCCTCCTGGCACTTTCCCTGTAGGAGATACCGCAAGACGTTTCTGTAGATTGGGCACAGCGCTCTGCAGGGTGTTAGCAGAGACTTTCCCGGGACAGTGAAACCCTATGTCAGAGACACTGAGAAGAAGCCCCAATGTTCCCTCCAGGCACTTTCAGTGTGGGTGCCTTCTCCACGTGGTTCCTGGTTTCCCTGCAGCGCTGAAGAGAATGTTAGCAAAGAGGTAACCGGCACAGCGAAAACAGTACTCAAAGACAGGGAGAGCAAGCTCTCTCTTGGCACTTTGGATGTGGGACATACAGCGAGATGTTTGCTGCTTTTGCGTTTGGCTGTTGGGAGATTTACAGCACAAAGATATCTAGTTGATTTGAAGCAGTTCCGAGAAAGTCTAAACATAATCGCCACTTCTCCCTCCTGGCACTTTCCATGTGGGAGATATAGCAGGATGTATATTGGTTTTGAGGACAACTCAATGGACAGTGTAGGGAGAAAAGTTCCTGGCTCCTTGAATGCCGTTCCTGGAGACACTGCGATCAATGTGGGAGATATGTCAAGATGTGTGTTGGTTTTGAGGACGGCTCTCTGGAGAGTCTTAGCAAAGAGGTCACAGGGATAATCAGAGCAATTCTCAGAGACACTGAGAACAAGATGGACAGTTCCCTCCTGGCACTTTCCCTGTAGGAGATACCGCAAGACGTTTCTGTAGATTGGGCACAGCGCTCTGCAGGGTGTTAGCAGAGACTTTCCCGGGACAGTGAAACCCTATGTCAGAGACACTGAGAAGAAGCCCCAATGTTCCCTCCAGGCACTTTCAGTGTGGGTGCCTTCTCCACGTGGTTCCTGGTTTCCCTGCAGCGCTGAAGAGAATGTTAGCAAAGAGGTAACCGGCACAGCGAAAACAGTACTCAAAGACAGGGAGAGCAAGCTCTCTCTTGGCACTTTGGATGTGGGACATACAGCGAGATGTTTGCTGCTTTTGCGTTTGGCTGTTGGGAGATTTACAGCACAAAGATATCTAGTTGATTTGAAGCAGTTCCGAGAAAGTCTAAACATAATCGCCACTTCTCCCTCCTGGCACTTTCCATGTGGGAGATATAGCAGGATGTATATTGGTTTTGAGGACAACTCAATGGACAGTGTAGGGAGAAAAGTTCCTGGCTCCTTGAATGCCGTTCCTGGAGACACTGCGATCAATGTGGGAGATATGTCAAGATGTGTGTTGGTTTTGAGGACGGCTCTCTGGAGAGTCTTAGCAAAGAGGTCACAGGGATAATCAGAGCAATTCTCAGAGACACTGAGAACAAGATGGACAGTTCCCTCCTGGCACTTTCCCTGTAGGAGATACCGCAAGACGTTTCTGTAGATTGGGCACAGCGCTCTGCAGGGTGTTAGCAGAGACTTTCCCGGGACAGTGAAACCCTATGTCAGAGACACTGAGAAGAAGCCCCAATGTTCCCTCCAGGCACTTTCAGTGTGGGTGCCTTCTCCACGTGGTTCCTGGTTTCCCTGCAGCGCTGAAGAGAATGTTAGCAAAGAGGTAACCGGCACAGCGAAAACAGTACTCAAAGAGAGGGAGAGCAAGCTCTCTCTTGGCACTTTGGATGTGGGACATACAGCGAGATGTTTGCTGCTTTTGCGTTTGGCTGTTGGGAGATTTACAGCACAAAGATATCTAGTTGATTTGAAGCAGTTCCGAGAAAGTCTAAACATAATCGCCACTTCTCCCTCCTGGCACTTTCCATGTGGGAGATATAGCAGGATGTATATTGGTTTTGAGGACAACTCAATGGACAGTGTAGGGAGAAAAGTTCCTGGCTCCTTGAATGCCGTTCCTGGAGACACTGCGATCAATGTGGGAGATATGTCAAGATGTGTGTTGGTTTTGAGGACGGCTCTCTGGAGAGTCTTAGCAAAGAGGTCACAGGGATAATCAGAGCAATTCTCAGAGACACTGAGAACAAGCTCGACAATTCCCTCCTGGCACTTTCCCTGTAGGAGATACCGCAAGACGTTTCTGTAGATTGGGCACAGCGCTCTGCAGGGTGTTAGCAGAGACTTTCCCGGGACAGTGAAACCCTATGTCAGAGACACTGAGAAGAAGCCCCAATGTTCCCTCCAGGCACTTTCAGTGTGGGTGCCTTCTCCACGTGGTTCCTGGTTTCCCTGCAGCGCTGAAGAGAATGTTAGCAAAGAGGTAACCGGCACAGCGAAAACAGTACTCAAAGAGAGGGAGAGCAAGCTCTCTCTTGGCACTTTGGATGTGGGACATACAGCGAGATGTTTGCTGCTTTTGCGTTTGGCTGTTGGGAGATTTACAGCACAAAGATATCTAGTTGATTTGAAGCAGTTCCGAGAAAGTCTAAACATAATCGCCACTTCTCCCTCCTGGCACTTTCCATGTGGGAGATATAGCAGGATGTATATTGGTTTTGAGGACAACTCAATGGACAGTGTAGGGAGAAAAGTTCCTGGCTCCTTGAATGCCGTTCCTGGAGACACTGCGATCAATGTGGGAGATATGTCAAGATGTGTGTTGGTTTTGAGGACGGCTCTCTGGAGAGTCTTAGCAAAGAGGTCACAGGGATAATCAGAGCAATTCTCAGAGACACTGAGAACAAGCTCGACAATTCCCTCCTGGCACTTTCCCTGTAGGAGATACCGCAAGACGTTTCTGTAGATTGGGCACAGCGCTCTGCAGGGTGTTAGCAGAGACTTTCCCGGGACAGTGAAACCCTATGTCAGAGACACTGAGAAGAAGCCCCAATGTTCCCTCCAGGCACTTTCAGTGTGGGTGCCTTCTCCACGTGGTTCCTGGTTTCCCTGCAGCGCTGAAGAGAATGTTAGCAAAGAGGTAACCGGCACAGCGAAAACAGTACTCAAAGAGAGGGAGAGCAAGCTCTCTCTTGGCACTTTGGATGTGGGACATACAGCGAGATGTTTGCTGCTTTTGCGTTTGGCTGTTGGGAGATTTACAGCACAAAGATATCTAGTTGATTTGAAGCAGTTCCGAGAAAGTCTAAACATAATCGCCACTTCTCCCTCCTGGCACTTTCCATGTGGGAGATATAGCAGGATGTATATTGGTTTTGAGGACAACTCAATGGACAGTGTAGGGAGAAAAGTTCCTGGCTCCTTGAATGCCGTTCCTGGAGACACTGCGATCAATGTGGGAGATATGTCAAGATGTGTGTTGGTTTTGAGGACGGCTCTCTGGAGAGTCTTAGCAAAGAGGTCACAGGGATAATCAGAGCAATTCTCAGAGACACTGAGAACAAGCTCGACAATTCCCTCCTGGCACTTTCCCTGTAGGAGATACCGCAAGACGTTTCTGTAGATTGGGCACAGCGCTCTGCAGGGTGTTAGCAGAGACTTTCCCGGGACAGTGAAACCCTATGTCAGAGACACTGAGAAGAAGCCCCAATGTTCCCTCCAGGCACTTTCAGTGTGGGTGCCTTCTCCACGTGGTTCCTGGTTTCCCTGCAGCGCTGAAGAGAATGTTAGCAAAGAGGTAACCGGCACAGCGAAAACAGTACTCAAAGACAGGGAGAGCAAGCTCTCTCTTGGCACTTTGGATGTGGGACATACAGCGAGATGTTTGCTGCTTTTGCGTTTGGCTGTTGGGAGATTTACAGCACAAAGATATCTAGTTGATTTGAAGCAGTTCCGAGAAAGTCTAAACATAATCGCCACTTCTCCCTCCTGGCACTTTCCATGTGGGAGATATAGCAGGATGTATATTGGTTTTGAGGACAACTCAATGGACAGTGTAGGGAGAAAAGTTCCTGGCTCCTTGAATGCCGTTCCTGGAGACACTGCGATCAATGTGGGAGATATGTCAAGATGTGTGTTGGTTTTGAGGACGGCTCTCTGGAGAGTCTTAGCAAAGAGGTCACAGGGATAATCAGAGCAATTCTCAGAGACACTGAGAACAAGATGGACAGTTCCCTCCTGGCACTTTCCCTGTAGGAGATACCGCAAGACGTTTCTGTAGATTGGGCACAGCGCTCTGCAGGGTGTTAGCAGAGACTTTCCCGGGACAGTGAAACCCTATGTCAGAGACACTGAGAAGAAGCCCCAATGTTCCCTCCAGGCACTTTCAGTGTGGGTGCCTTCTCCACGTGGTTCCTGGTTTCCCTGCAGCGCTGAAGAGAATGTTAGCAAAGAGGTAACCGGGACAGTGAAAACAGTACTCAAAGAGAGGGAGAGCAAGCTCTCTCTTGGCACTTTGGATGTGGGACATACAGCGAGATGTTTGCTGCTTTTGCGTTTGGCTGTTGGGAGATTTACAGCACAAAGATATCTAGTTGATTTGAAGCAGTTCCGAGAAAGTCTAAACATAATCGCCACTTCTCCCTCCTGGCACTTTCCATGTGGGAGATATAGCAGGATGTATATTGGTTTTGAGGACAACTCAATGGACAGTGTAGGGAGAAAAGTTCCTGGCTCCTTGAATGCCGTTCCTGGAGACACTGCGATCAATGTGGGAGATATGTCAAGATGTGTGTTTGTTTTGAGGACGGCTCTCTGGAGAGTCTTAGCAAAGAGGTCACAGGGATAATCAGAGCAATTCTCAGAGACACTGAGAACAAGCTCGACAATTCCCTCCTGGCACTTTCCCTGTAGGAGATACCGCAAGACGTTTCTGTAGATTGGGCACAGCGCTCTGCAGGGTGTTAGCAGAGACTTTCCCGGGACAGTGAAACCCTATGTCAGAGACACTGAGAAGAAGCCCCAATGTTCCCTCCAGGCACTTTCAGTGTGGGTGCCTTCTCCACGTGGTTCCTGGTTTCCCTGCAGCGCTGAAGAGAATGTTAGCAAAGAGGTAACCGGCACAGCGAAAACAGTACTCAAAGACAGGGAGAGCAAGCTCTCTCTTGGCACTTTGGATGTGGGACATACAGCGAGATGTTTGCTGCTTTTGCGTTTGGCTGTTGGGAGATTTACAGCACAAAGATATCTAGTTGATTTGAAGCAGTTCCGAGAAAGTCTAAACATAATCGCCACTTCTCCCTCCTGGCACTTTCCATGTGGGAGATATAGCAGGATGTATATTGGTTTTGAGGACAACTCAATGGACAGTGTAGGGAGAAAAGTTCCTGGCTCCTTGAATGCCGTTCCTGGAGACACTGCGATCAATGTGGGAGATATGTCAAGATGTGTGTTTGTTTTGAGGACGGCTCTCTGGAGAGTCTTAGCAAAGAGGTCACAGGGATAATCAGAGCAATTCTCAGAGACACTGAGAACAAGATGGACAGTTCCCTCCTGGCACTTTCCCTGTAGGAGATACCGCAAGACGTTTCTGTAGATTGGGCACAGCGCTCTGCAGGGTGTTAGCAGAGACTTTCCCGGGACAGTGAAACCCTATGTCAGAGACACTGAGAAGAAGCCCCAATGTTCCCTCCAGGCACTTTCAGTGTGGGTGCCTTCTCCACGTGGTTCCTGGTTTCCCTGCAGCGCTGAAGAGAATGTTAGCAAAGAGGTAACCGGCACAGCGAAAACAGTACTCAAAGACAGGGAGAGCAAGCTCTCTCTTGGCACTTTGGATGTGGGACATACAGCGAGATGTTTGCTGCTTTTGCGTTTGGCTGTTGGGAGATTTACAGCACAAAGATATCTAGTTGATTTGAAGCAGTTCCGAGAAAGTCTAAACATAATCGCCACTTCTCCCTCCTGGCACTTTCCATGTGGGAGATATAGCAGGATGTATATTGGTTTTGAGGACAACTCAATGGACAGTGTAGGGAGAAAAGTTCCTGGCTCCTTGAATGCCGTTCCTGGAGACACTGCGATCAATGAGGGAGATATGTCAAGATGTGTGTTGGTTTTGAGGACGGCTCTCTGGAGAGTCTTAGCAAAGAGGTCACAGGGATAATCAGAGCAATTCTCAGAGACACTGAGAACAAGATGGACAGTTCCCTCCTGGCACTTTCCCTGTAGGAGATACCGCAAGACGTTTCTGTAGATTGGGCACAGCGCTCTGCAGGGTGTTAGCAGAGACTTTCCCGGGACAGTGAAACCCTATGTCAGAGACACTGAGAAGAAGCCCCAATGTTCCCTCCAGGCACTTTCAGTGTGGGTGCCTTCTCCACGTGGTTCCTGGTTTCCCTGCAGCGCTGAAGAGAATGTTAGCAAAGAGGTAACCGGCACAGCGAAAACAGTACTCAAAGAGAGGGAGAGCAAGCTCTCTCTTGGCACTTTGGATGTGGGACATACAGCGAGATGTTTGCTGCTTTTGCGTTTGGCTGTTGGGAGATTTACAGCACAAAGATATCTAGTTGATTTGAAGCAGTTCCGAGAAAGTCTAAACATAATCGCCACTTCTCCCTCCTGGCACTTTCCATGTGGGAGATATAGCAGGATGTATATTGGTTTTGAGGACAACTCAATGGACAGTGTAGGGAGAAAAGTTCCTGGCTCCTTGAATGCCGTTCCTGGAGACACTGCGATCAATGAGGGAGATATGTCAAGATGTGTGTTGGTTTTGAGGACGGCTCTCTGGAGAGTCTTAGCAAAGAGGTCACAGGGATAATCAGAGCAATTCTCAGAGACACTGAGAACAAGATGGACAGTTCCCTCCTGGCACTTTCCCTGTAGGAGATACCGCAAGACGTTTCTGTAGATTGGGCACAGCGCTCTGCAGGGTGTTAGCAGAGACTTTCCCGGGACAGTGAAACCCTATGTCAGAGACACTGAGAAGAAGCCCCAATGTTCCCTCCAGGCACTTTCAGTGTGGGTGCCTTCTCCACGTGGTTCCTGGTTTCCCTGCAGCGCTGAAGAGAATGTTAGCAAAGAGGTAACCGGCACAGCGAAAACAGTACTCAAAGACAGGGAGAGCAAGCTCTCTCTTGGCACTTTGGATGTGGGACATACAGCGAGATGTTTGCTGCTTTTGCGTTTGGCTGTTGGGAGATTTACAGCACAAAGATATCTAGTTGATTTGAAGCAGTTCCGAGAAAGTCTAAACATAATCGCCACTTCTCCCTCCTGGCACTTTCCATGTGGGAGATATAGCAGGATGTATATTGGTTTTGAGGACAACTCAATGGACAGTGTAGGGAGAAAAGTTCCTGGCTCCTTGAATGCCGTTCCTGGAGACACTGCGATCAATGAGGGAGATATGTCAAGATGTGTGTTGGTTTTGAGGACGGCTCTCTGGAGAGTCTTAGCAAAGAGGTCACAGGGATAATCAGAGCAATTCTCAGAGACACTGAGAACAAGATGGACAGTTCCCTCCTGGCACTTTCCCTGTAGGAGATACCGCAAGACGTTTCTGTAGATTGGGCACAGCGCTCTGCAGGGTGTTAGCAGAGACTTTCCCGGGACAGTGAAACCCTATGTCAGAGACACTGAGAAGAAGCCCCAATGTTCCCTCCAGGCACTTTCAGTGTGGGTGCCTTCTCCACGTGGTTCCTGGTTTCCCTGCAGCGCTGAAGAGAATGTTAGCAAAGAGGTAACCGGCACAGCGAAAACAGTACTCAAAGAGAGGGAGAGCAAGCTCTCTCTTGGCACTTTGGATGTGGGACATACAGCGAGATGTTTGCTGCTTTTGCGTTTGGCTGTTGGGAGATTTACAGCACAAAGATATCTAGTTGATTTGAAGCAGTTCCGAGAAAGTCTAAACATAATCGCCACTTCTCCCTCCTGGCACTTTCCATGTGGGGAGATATAGCAGGATGTATATTGGTTTTGAGGACAACTCAATGGACAGTGTAGGGAGAAAAGTTCCTGGCTCCTTGAATGCCGTTCCTGGAGACACTGCGATCAATGAGGGAGATATGTCAAGATGTGTGTTGGTTTTGAGGACGGCTCTCTGGAGAGTCTTAGCAAAGAGGTCACAGGGATAATCAGAGCAATTCTCAGAGACACTGAGAACAAGCTCGACAATTCCCTCCTGGCACTTTCCCTGTAGGAGATACCGCAAGACGTTTCTGTAGATTGGGCACAGCGCTCTGCAGGGTGTTAGCAGAGACTTTCCCGGGACAGTGAAACCCTATGTCAGAGACACTGAGAAGAAGCCCAATGTTCCCTCCAGGCACTTTCAGTGTGGGTGCCTTCTCCACGTGGTTCCTGGTTTCCCTGCAGCGCTGAAGAGAATGTTAGCAAAGAGGTAACCGGCACAGCGAAAACAGTACTCAAAGACAGGGAGAGCAAGCTCTCTCTTGGCACTTTGGATGTGGGACATACAGCGAGATGTTTGCTGCTTTTGCGTTTGGCTGTTGGGAGATTTACAGCACAAAGATATCTAGTTGATTTGAAGCAGTTCCGAGAAAGTCTAAACATAATCGCCACTTCTCCCTCCTGGCACTTTCCATGTGGGAGATATAGCAGGATGTATATTGGTTTTGAGGACAACTCAATGGACAGTGTAGGGAGAAAAGTTCCTGGCTCCTTGAATGCCGTTCCTGGAGACACTGCGATCAATGTGGGAGATATGTCAAGATGTGTGTTTGTTTTGAGGACGGCTCTCTGGAGAGTCTTAGCAAAGAGGTCACAGGGATAATCAGAGCAATTCTCAGAGACACTGAGAACAAGATGGACAGTTCCCTCCTGGCACTTTCCCTGTAGGAGATACCGCAAGACGTTTCTGTAGATTGGGCACAGCGCTCTGCAGGGTGTTAGCAGAGACTTTCCCGGGACAGTGAAACCCTATGTCAGAGACACTGAGAAGAAGCCCCAATGTTCCCTCCAGGCACTTTCAGTGTGGGTGCCTTCTCCACGTGGTTCCTGGTTTCCCTGCAGCGCTGAAGAGAATGTTAGCAAAGAGGTAACCGGCACAGCGAAAACAGTACTCAAAGACAGGGAGAGCAAGCTCTCTCTTGGCACTTTGGATGTGGGACATACAGCGAGATGTTTGCTGCTTTTGCGTTTGGCTGTTGGGAGATTTACAGCACAAAGATATCTAGTTGATTTGAAGCAGTTCCGAGAAAGTCTAAACATAATCGCCACTTCTCCCTCCTGGCACTTTCCATGTGGGAGATATAGCAGGATGTATATTGGTTTTGAGGACAACTCAATGGACAGTGTAGGGAGAAAAGTTCCTGGCTCCTTGAATGCCGTTCCTGGAGACACTGCGATCAATGTGGGAGATATGTCAAGATGTGTGTTTGTTTTGAGGACGGCTCTCTGGAGAGTCTTAGCAAAGAGGTCACAGGGATAATCAGAGCAATTCTCAGAGACACTGAGAACAAGATGGACAGTTCCCTCCTGGCACTTTCCCTGTAGGAGATACCGCAAGACGTTTCTGTAGATTGGGCACAGCGCTCTGCAGGGTGTTAGCAGAGACTTTCCCGGGACAGTGAAACCCTATGTCAGAGACACTGAGAAGAAGCCCCAATGTTCCCTCCAGGCACTTTCAGTGTGGGTGCCTTCTCCACGTGGTTCCTGGTTTCCCTGCAGCGCTGAAGAGAATGTTAGCAAAGAGGTAACCGGCACAGCGAAAACAGTACTCAAAGACAGGGAGAGCAAGCTCTCTCTTGGCACTTTGGATGTGGGACATACAGCGAGATGTTTGCTGCTTTTGCGTTTGGCTGTTGGGAGATTTACAGCACAAAGATATCTAGTTGATTTGAAGCAGTTCCGAGAAAGTCTAAACATAATCGCCACTTCTCCCTCCTGGCACTTTCCATGTGGGAGATATAGCAGGATGTATATTGGTTTTGAGGACAACTCAATGGACAGTGTAGGGAGAAAAGTTCCTGGCTCCTTGAATGCCGTTCCTGGAGACACTGCGATCAATGAGGGAGATATGTCAAGATGTGTGTTGGTTTTGAGGACGGCTCTCTGGAGAGTCTTAGCAAAGAGGTCACAGGGATAATCAGAGCAATTCTCAGAGACACTGAGAACAAGATGGACAGTTCCCTCCTGGCACTTTCCCTGTAGGAGATACCGCAAGACGTTTCTGTAGATTGGGCACAGCGCTCTGCAGGGTGTTAGCAGAGACTTTCCCGGGACAGTGAAACCCTATGTCAGAGACACTGAGAAGAAGCCCCAATGTTCCCTCCAGGCACTTTCAGTGTGGGTGCCTTCTCCACGTGGTTCCTGGTTTCCCTGCAGCGCTGAAGAGAATGTTAGCAAAGAGGTAACCGGCACAGCGAAAACAGTACTCAAAGACAGGGAGAGCAAGCTCTCTCTTGGCACTTTGGATGTGGGACATACAGCGAGATGTTTGCTGCTTTTGCGTTTGGCTGTTGGGAGATTTACAGCACAAAGATATCTAGTTGATTTGAAGCAGTTCCGAGAAAGTCTAAACATAATCCCCACTTCTCCCTCCTGGCACTTTCCATGTGGGAGATATAGCAGGATGTATATTGGTTTTGAGGACAACTCAATGGACAGTGTAGGGAGAAAAGTTCCTGGCTCCTTGAATGCCGTTCCTGGAGACACTGCGATCAATGTGGGAGATATGTCAAGATGTGTGTTGGTTTTGAGGACG